>NC_056732.1:1415828748-1415845290 GCF_019279795.1 Protopterus annectens | reverse complement strand
AAATTTCCCATGTATCACCGGTGGTTGAGTCTCGCCGTGACTCACCATTGGCAGCGCTGCTCAGGTTGCAGGCTCTGTGTTTTGCACAAATGATGCAACTGTTGTCCGCTTTTATGTGTTGCTTTTGACAACTCCTGCTTGCATTTCTTATTCTGTTCATGTTTTCACAACCACTGTCCCACAATATTAAATTTCAAGCTTACACAACTCTTCTAATTTACAACAAAGTAATTTCACAAAACATTAAGAATTGTAGACATTAAATGTGGTTGCGAGCACACGCAAGTACTCTAACTACTTAAAGCAACCAGTTTGAAGTTATATGAACATTGATGAAAGTTAGTGCATTTTAATTATTATGCATCCCTCTTCCCCATTTCCAGTTGTAAAGATTTTTGCTATCGGTCATTTTTCTTATAAAATGAGTGAATTATAGGTTGTAAAACAACAAATTCACTTATTGTGATTAATGATTACAAGTTCTTCCATATTCATAAATTGCCAATTTATGCGCTACACCGAAAGCTTTTCTTAGATTTAAATGGAAACATTCTATTTATATAATCAGCAAAGGTTAAGCTTTCGAATGATTGTCAATTTAATACTGTTTCTAGTTCAGAATGTGATTATTACATTCTGTGACATTCTTAGTTCAGGCTTCTATTGTTTTAATTTCGTCAGTTTGATGTCATGTATAAAATATTAGTTACCTTGGTAATAATACTAAGTATTATATGGTCAAGATGGGTTACAAGACCAATTCAAGTTAAATCAATTATATGACTTGTTATGCACACATTTATCATAAGGAGAAAATCATCATTCTTCCCCTTTGATGTTCAATATAGTGTATGTCATTTATGACAGTAGTGTTATACATGCTTCCATGTTATTAAATCCTGTCTTTAATATCTAAATTCAAAGCAGATCATTTTTTATCTTATATGACACCTATATTTTATGCCTAGATTTACTAAAATCATACATTACATAACTATTGTGTTTTTTTTCTTTTTGGCTTTTGCTTAGTTATTTGAGACACCACAAGCTGTAATCCTTATTCTTATTAGCCCCTTCTGAGCATGTGTATACAGTCCATAGTATGAGACCCTTCTAGTTTATTTGTTATAAGCATATTTCCATCCTTACATATACACATATCAATACTTCAAGTACGGGCAACAATGCCCATCCAGTTTTGCCAGAATGCCATTCACTAGTTCATATAGCGTGTTTCCAGGCTGATGTTCATCGTGTTTCACTGTTGCAGTCATTACAACTGGGTTATCCTGCTGGCAGGCTTCCCGCAGTCGGCCTGAATTCCAAAGTCTAGGTCCGCGCCGGGTTGTTGTCGCTTCCTCCCTGACGCCAGTGCGCCAGGGTATAAAAGATGCAGCCGAAGCCATTTTTTCAGTCTTTCTTGGTCATGGTGGTGCCTGAAGCAAAGCAGTTCAGAAGTGCCGGTCGGCCGACCCTGGAGATTTTCGTGTTCAAATTTTAGATCTGAAGTCTTAGCTAAAGCTAAGTACCGTTGAGGAAACTTTTTTTCTTGCTCCAGACGTGATGTCAGAAAAAGTTAATTCATTGACATTTCTTGCTTGGGAAGCAAATACCCTCATACAAGAACTTCCATTCTTACTGAGAGAAATTCCTTTGCCCAGCCCTGATCAATCAACGTTAAGCTTCCCTTACTGGTAGCCGGTTTCAGTGCTAGATTTATACCAACGCACTGTTAAGCGTCGGTGTAATAATTTTTAATTTCACTATTTTGGCAGAAAGATTTAATTACGCTTGATGTCGGATACCATCAGACTATGGCTTAATTCAAAAAGAAACTCGCCAAAGAAAAAGACAGGCATCCGAGGTCCAAAACTGACTATGAGGCTTCTTCTAAGCCAGTCACCGGTTCTCAGTGAGGCACTTCTCTACAGCTTCCCTTCGACACCCGCTTACTTTGGGAGCTGCAGGCCACCTTCCGACTCCCACGTGGAGCCGACTAGGCTGCTGGAAACTCAAGGTGGCTGGAACCTCAGAAACTATTCCCTCAGATGTGGGTCCAGAGCCGCTGAGCAGGCATCGGACTTCCTCTGAGGGGCGCCAGGCCTACACGCAGTTATATGTTAAAACCGACTTCAGCTTCAAAGGCAAAGACTAAAAGCACCCTCTAAAGACAAAGAACAAGTAGAACAGCCCCATGGACAGACCTCCACATGTCACTAAAAACAGATGCTCAAAATGGTCAAGACCAAATTACTTTGATCAGGGGTTCCCCATCCCCCTCCTGATAAGTAGAGCCTAGTGCAAGAGACAGAATATGAATGCTGTCAGATCAGGTTTCATTCCTTCTTGATTCCTCTTCTGATCAGGAATACTCTGTTCCTCCCTCATGAGGATTCTGATGCTGAAGAATCTATCCTTCAGCCGCCCTCTCCTCCGAGGATTATTCTTTGGGGAAACCGTGTATGCCTCCATGAGGGGAGCATTCTCCACTGGGAGAGCCAAGATTATTCAGAATCGAAGGAAAAGGCTCAGAGACTTCCTTTTACTACCTCAGCACAGGCCTCCCTTTGCTATTCCACCTGTGTTAGGACATTTAGATGTGATGTATTTTCAGAGTCCAGGGGCCTGACTTCTGACTCCTGACTTTACCTCCAGCCTCCTGTTAAGCCAGACAGATACTACAGAGGTTCCTGATTTCACATAAATTTATTTTTTAAGAACCCTTGCTGCAAGCGACTCCAGAAACCATCTGTCAGGGTTCCAAAGGGGTCAAGGCTTCCACTGCAAAAAACCCTACCCCCACTGACAGGGATTCTAGGGCAATGGACAGATGGGGAAAAGATTTTACACTTTGCTATCTTGGCATATAAGGGTACTTAAATTGTCGCCTTTTATATGCTTAAATATCAGCAATGTATTATGTCACTGCTTTTAAACAGAAAATGTTGATAAATTCTGAATGCAGAAAACAAAGTAAATGCAGGGATTTATTGCTGTATGCAGCTGAACAAGTGGGAAAGCATCACTTTGCAATGTGGTTTTTGATTCTCTGGAGGCCTACCTGTAGGCCGTACTGTTATTGGGTTCTGTCATTAGGAGTCATGCTTGGTTAAAGGAACAAAATCTGCCTGATCATGTTAAAGCAAAATTATTAAATGCTCCATTACAGCATGATACCTTGTTTGGTGTTAAAGCAGAAGAGGTGTTGAAGAAAATGGAGGACAAAGCTAAATCTATGCAAACAGTCAAGGATTTCTTACAGGTACAGCCTCCAAGATTTAGCAGGCACTGGCCTACAAAGAATTGGTCCTTTCCAGTGTCAGACAGGCCACAGAGGCAGATACAGATGCCCTTGAGGCAGATCCCAGCCCCAAGGCTCATACAGGTCTAAACAATGGGGTACTTCTACCTCCAAAAGTGGAGAAGACCAATCACAGCCATACAGGAAACAGTCTCAATGTCTTCCCCCTGCCTGCGCCAAGCACTTATCTTCTGGCAGCACCTTTAAGGGGAAAACTAGCACTTTTTTCTGAAAATTGGCACATAATAACCCAGGACAAATGGGTCTTTGATATAGTTTCACAAGGCTACAGGTTTCACTTTCACACCCTGCCGAGGGCAAACGGTTTGCCAGACCTGCCAAAAAATCAATGAGCAGAGGCACAAAAGCAAGTGTCATCCCTCATGGACATGAGGGCCATCCAGCAAGTACCACAGCAAGAGCAGGGACAAGGATTTTACTCGACTGTTCTTGGTGCCCAGAAAGGACAAAGCCTGGAGACCAATACTGGACCTATCTATTCTAAACAAATATCTGGATATTCCAAGATTCAAAATGTAGATTCTGCAGCAGCTTCTGCCCATGCTAGGCAAGAAGGCTTGGCTTGTGACTTTAGACGTAAAAGAGGCATACCTGCATGTCCCAATCAGACAGTCATGCAGAAGATACCTCAGATTCATAGCTGGCTCAATGCCCTACCAATTCTCTGCACTGCCCTTTGGCTTTATCTATCACGATTCAGTGTCTTCAGAAAATGCCTGGCTCCAGTAATTGCATTTTGCAGACAAAGAGGAATACAAATATATCCTTACTTGGACGACTGCCTTATTCAAGCAGAGAACAAGGACATTCTTCTACAGCATCTGGTGTTCGTAAAAAGATTACTAACATGCCTAGGGTACACAGTAAACGAAAAGAAATCAAAACTAGTACCCTCTCAAGAGATAATATTCCTGGGTGCAAGCTTAAATACAACTGCCCAGATGGATTATCTCACGCCAGACAAACAAAGGCAACTGACTACTTATTTCAAAATGTTGGCAACAAAGACCCAATTATCTGCAAGAAAAATTCTGTAGGCTTTGGGCTTCATGGCATCCTGCATTCTGCTAATTCCATATGCAAGACTGCATATGAGGAAGCTTCAATGGTATCTAAAAAGTGTTTGGACTCAACATTGCCACAGCCTGGAAACAATTACCCTCATTCCCTGCCTGCAACAGGAGTTTTGAGGGTGGGCAAAGGCCTGTCACCACAACAAGGTGCAGCCATTTGCTTTACCAACAGCCAGGCAGATATTAACAACAGATGCATCAGATTATGCCTGGGGGCCCACATGGCAGGAAGATGTATTCAGGGCACATGGTCCACAAGCCAAATGCATCTACCTATCAACCAAAAAGAGATGCTAGCTGTTCAGAATGCCCTGACAGCCTTCAAGGATCTACTTCATCCGGGACAACTACTGATAAAGATGGACAATGCTACAGTCATGTGGTACATAAACAAGCAGGGAGGCACTCATTCCTACCCCCTATGCAGACTAGCCATGACTTTGTGGGACACAGCAGTGACTTACCAAGTACATCTGCAGGCACAATTCCTGCCAGGAAAGATAAATACTCTGGCAGACTAAGCAGAAACCTCATGGATCCCCACGAGTGGAAATGGATGTGCTAGTCTTCAGCATGATAACAAGGAATTGGGGATGCCCAGACATAGATCTATTTGCTTCCCCTCACAACTGCCAACTACAGAGATTCTGCACAAGGACTTATCACAAGCAAGCATGGAAAGTGGATGCTCTATCTTTCAACTGGAAAAACTTAACAGTATATGCCTTTCCTCCACTGCCTCTCCTCCCCAAGGTACTCCTAAAAGTCAGACAAGAGAAGCCAAAAGTGATACTGATTGCCCCAGACTGGCCCCACCAGCACTGGTATCCAATCCTAAGGAACTTGTCTCAATACCCAGCCTGGACATTACCTCAAATTCCTCACTTACTGTCCCAACACGACAATCAAATCCTGTACAGCCAACTCAAGACCTTACATCTGGCAGCATGACGGATAATGTAGTCATTCAAAACACACCTCTCTAAAGCGGTGATGGATGTTATTTTGGAAGCCAGGAGGCCTAGTACCAGAAAATCTTATGCTGAAAAATGAAAGAGAATTCTGTGCTTGGAACCAGGCACAAGGGATTGACACAACTGAACCAAATATTCCTCAGATTTTTGCAATATTTAACTGAGATGCTGGACAAGCCTGTCCTTTTCATCAATTAAGATTCATGCCTCTGCCATTTCAGCTCATTACAGCACAGAGCCACCTATTATTTCTCATCCTTTATTAAGGCAGTACCTCAGAGGAGCCAAAAACTTAATGCCTCCAAGGAGATCACCAATACCTGCATGGGACCTCAATTATGTCTTGGAAAAACTCACCCTGCCTCCTTTTGAGTCGGCCACTACAGCGGATATAAAATTTTTATCATGGAAAACAGCTCTGCTCCTAGCAATAACTTCTGCAAGATGAGTCTCAGAGCTACAGGCACTCAAGGCTGTGGAACCTGTTATCATTTTCCATCCAGATAGGGTTTCTCTGAGGACAAACCCAACATTTATGCCTAAGGTAGTGTCCAGTGTGGCCCTTAAACTATTCATTTGCCCACCTTTCACCCAAACTCACAGAATAAGGGTGAGAGACTTCTGCATTCTTTGGACATACACAGACCGCTGCGCTTCTACTTGGACAGAACCAAAGCTTTCAGAAAACTGAGCAATTACTAGTGGCATTTGCTGCAGGATCACAAGGAAAGGCTATCTCAAAGCAGACTATTTCAAAGTGGATAGGCCACTGCATTCGTTTCTCTATTCACAACATGGCAAATCAGTGCCTAAGGGCATTAGGCCACATTCAGCTAGCGCAGCAGTCACTTCAGCAGCCTTACTCAGAGGAGTACCAACCAAAGACATTTTAGAGGCTGCAACCTGGAGTTCAGTGCACACTTTTACAAAACACTATCACTTACCACTCTACTCTAAATCCAGGGCAGGCTTTGCCACTGCAGTTCTGCACGGCCTCATAGCTGCTCATAATCCTATTTATCTCCAGCCTCCCAATCTTAGCTTTGGGATTCAACCCAATTGTAATGACTGCAACAGTGAAACATGATGAACATAGTACAGTTGTGTACTTACCTTAAATGTAGATGTTCGAGTGTATTCACTGCTGCAGTCCAGGTTACCCTCCCACCATCCCCCTTATCTTTGCTGGAACTTATCTGTACTTCTCTATTCTGTACAACCTATGTGGTGTATTTGCTTGTAGATGAAGGAAAAATTTACCTTGGTGCAGGCATGCTTTATTGACATATTTTTAGCCTACCCATTTGGGGGCACCTGACATCTGGGGCAAGAAAAACTGAAGAAAATGGCGTCAGCTGCATCTTTTATACCCCTGGCGCACTGATGTCAGGGAGGAGGCGACAGCAACCGACGCTGGACCTAGACTTTGGAATTCAGGCAGACTGCAGGGTAGCCTGCCAGCAGGATAACCCAATTGTAATGACTGCAGCAGTGAATACACTTGAACATCTACATTTATGGTAAGTACACAACTGTACTTTCTTAAAATATTCAAACCAATATTTGTCCTGTTCCATTTTACCAGCCTGTTCCATGTAGTGGCCACTCTGCCAGTGAACCACTAAACACACCTGTTTCCTCGAAGGAAATCTGATGCTCCCTAGCACTTCCAGACAACCCCAAACACCTCTAGAATCGGCTATCCCCATATGCCCAACATTTCTGAGCAAGCTCGCCTCCCAGACCACTGCAAAGGGTACTGCACAAGACCAAGTGCTCTTAGTCTTTCACAATAACTCAGACTTCTGCTCTTATTTAAGTCCTTAATGTGATTGGACATTTTAAAAATAAAATTGTGCTGCTTATTTTTTTTTTCCAACTTAATGAGCTAAATGAAGTGTTGGGAATATGTACATGTGGTTTAAAACAGCCCTTTTATTATATATATATTTTTTTAAAAAAACAAAAACTTTGTTGCTGAAAATCATCTTGGAGGCTCCTCAGAGCCGTTAAGCATTATTGTCACTCTGTCTCCGTTACCACACACACACACACACACATACACATACATATATATATATATATATATATATATATATATATATATATATATATATATATATATATATATATATATATATATACACATATAGACACACACACACATATATATATATATATATATATATATATATATATATATGTATGTATGTACATACATACTAAAAGTAAAAGGGACATTACGTTGTATAATTGGTCTAATCAGGGCGGAGTATAGAAGAATGATGACTTCTGACCTGGATGAGATACGTTTATCAATCATAAAACTATCTAGTACACAGTTTAGAGCCTCTTGCTCAAAAGCCAGCCACCTTGCCCCAAGACCTTCATGTCCTGGAGTTCAGTGTTTTCATTCCTTAAGTGGAATACGCCACATCTGTTTTTTACCTAAATAAACTGCATCGGTTGATTCATCCTTCCTGCTTATAAAGACCACTAAACCTTCCTTGAAAGTGCACATTAGTTACCAGTCACTTCTTGCTCCGCTTTATTCCTCCTCTTATATGAAAAATATTGCCACTTCCATAAAAATAAGCTGAGAATTAAAAAAAAAAAATTGTACTACCTTCAAACCCAGGAATACATTGCATTTAACTTTCCAAAGATTCTACTTCTGCATTAGAGTTGACATAGTAGTTATATGGTGTTTACCTTTGTAGATCCAAGGGTACAGGGTTTGATTCTCACATTTGGGAAGAATGGCTAGGTTTTAAAAGGTCCCCTGAGGTCATTAGCCCAGTAAGTGCATATGAAACCTTATAATTGGAGCAAAGAGCTTTAAAAAGATTGTGCTAGATAACTGGGACCATCTCCCTTTGACCTAAGAAAGCTAGTTAATCGAACTGAATTTAAAGAAAAGCTGACATCACACCTAAAACAAAGTTGGTACTTTACATGCTTCATGGAGAAAGGTTAAAACACTTCTCTGATGTTCATCGTGTTACACTGCTGCAGTCATCACACTTGGGTTATCCTGCCGTCAGGCGGTCCCGCAGTCGGCCCGAGTTCCAAAGTCTTGGTCCGGCGTCAGTTGCTGTCGCTTCTTCCCTGACGTCAGTGCGCCAGTGGTATACAAGAAGCATCCAACGCCATTTTCTTCAGTCTATCTTGCTGCGCGGTGCCCGAAGCAGAAGCAGTTCGCAAGTGCCGGTCGGCTGACTCCTGAGATTTTCAAATCGAATTTCAGACCGAAGTCTTCATAAAGCTAAGTACCCCATTGGGGAACCTTTTTTTGCCTCAGTCCGATGTCAGAAAAAGTTAACAATTGCATTTCTTGTGGGAAGCAAATACCTCATAAAGACTTCCATTCTTATTGTATTCCTTGCCTAGGCCCAGACCACGACATCACAGGTTGTTGGTTTTGTGCTAGGTTTAATAAACGAACTATTAAACGTCAGTTTGATTTCGCCCATTATTTTAGTAGGAAATTTAATTATACTATGCAGTCGGGCCAACCGATGACCGCAATGCATAAAAAACGCAAAGATAAGGACAGGTAGCCAAAATCCAAACCGGATTCCGAGGCCTCTGCTATGCCAGTCACCGGTTCTCCGGTTTTCAGTGAGGTGCCTACGCAGCCCCTGACGACCGTTGATTTAGAACCCCAGGCGACATCCGATTCACAAGCGGAGATTGCTAGGCCTCCACAACCTTTACCTTTAGGCCCGTCCGACTCCATACTTGAAGGAGATTCCGGTGCAGTTGAAATGCCTTCAGTTGCAGAAGGTGTCTTCAGACCGACTACACTCACTATTAAATCCTATGCAAAACTGAAAACTCCTTTAAAAACAAAGAAGACTGCACAGCATTCTCCAGTACAAGGCCCCATGCCTAAGAAAAAGATGCTTAAGATGGCTGAAGACTTAATTACCCTAATCAGGGGTTCCCATCCCCCTCCTGATAAAAGGCCAAGGCAGGAGGAGGACTACACTTCCTCTGACCAGGTTTCAATTTCCTCAGACTCTTCTGAGGAACAGGAATATTCCTTTCCCCCTTATGAAGATTCTGATGCTGAAGAGTCTATCCCTTCTGCATCTCCCCCAGAAGACTACTCTTTTGGGGAAACCTTACATACTATGTGGGAACATTTCCCCTGGGAAGGCCAGGATTACTCTGATTCTAAGAAAAGGCTTCGAGAGTTCCTTTTACTACCCCAGCACAGACCACTTGCTATTCCACCTGTGCTAGCTATTGTGGATGATGTTTATTCAGAATCTAGCCTTAACCCAGATTCACTACCTCCAGCTCCAGCCAAACCAGATAGATACTACAGAGTCCCTGACTCACACAAATTCCTGTATAAAAGCCCTGTTGCTGACCCAGAAACCATTTCCCAGGGTCCCAAAGGGATTCTAGAGCAGTAGACAGATGGGGAAAGAAAGTATGTACCTTAGCTACTCTGGCTTTGAGGGCCTTAAATTGTCAGTTTCACATGCTGAAATATCAACAATATCTGATGTCTCAATTAAAACAAAAAATGCTCGCACATACAGACCAGCCAGATTACAAGGAAATGCAAGTTTTGTTGCATTCAGCTGAACAAGTGGGAAAACATACTGTGCAATGTGGATTTGATTCATTGGAAGTTTCTTGTAGAGCAGCAGTGACAGGGTCTGTCATACGTAGGCATGCTTGGTTAAAAGAACAAACTTTACCTGATCATGTTAAAGCAAAGTTATTGGATGCACCTTTACAGCAGGATGTTTTATTTGGTGCAAGAGCAGAAGAAGTTTTAAAGAAAATGGAGGATAAGGCAAAATCTATGCAGACTGTCAAGGATTTCTTACAGGTTCAACCCCCTTGTTTCAGCAGAAATTGGTCAACCAAAAACTGGTCCTTTCCAGTTTCTGCCAGACCACAGAGGGGCAGATACAGACGCCCAAGAGGCAGAGGCCAGCCACAAGGCTCTTACCAACCTTGACAATGGAGTGCCACAACCCAAAAAGGAGGAGACAGGTCTCGCACTTCCAGAAGACAGACACAATGACTTACCCCTCAAACTACCAAGCAAAACCCTCTTGGCATCTCCCTTGGGGGAAAACTAGCACTTTTTGCAGACAATTGGCACATCATCACAAAAGACAAATGGGTCCTAAATATTGTATCTCAAGGATACAGATTCCACTTTCACACCTTGCCAATGATAAAAGGAATGCCAAACCTGCCACCAAATCAATGGGCAGAGGCTCAAAAGCAAATTTCAGCTCTCATGGACATGAGAGCCATTCAACAGGTTCCTGCACAGGAACAAGGACAAGGATTTTACTCAAGATTGTTTCTAATTCCCCGAAAGGACAAAGCCTGGAGACCCATTCTGGACCTCTCAATTCTAAACACAAACCTGGAATTACCCAAATTCAAGATGCTAACACTGCAGCAACTTCTTCCCATGCTGGGCAAGAAGGCTTGGCTAGTAACGTTGGACCTCAAGGAGGCATACCTGCATGTCCCTATCAGACAAAATTGCAGAAGATACCTCCGATTCATTGCAGGTTCAACCCATTACCAATTCTCTGCACTGCCCTTTGGCTTATCTACTGCGCCCAGGGTCTTCACAAAATGCCTGGCACCAGTAATTGCATTCTGCAGACAAATAGGGATTCAAATATATGCATACCTGGACGACTGCCTTATTCAAGCAGAAAGCAAGGACATTCTATTTGGCATTTGTCAAAAACCTTCTAAGTTGCCTAGGGTACACAGTAAACGAAAAGAAGTCAAAACTAGTGCCCTCACAGAATATAATATTCCTGGGTGCCAGCTTAAATACAACGGCCCAGAAGGCTTATCTCACGCCAGACAAGCAAGGACAACTGACTCAATACTTCAAAATGATGGCAACAAAAACTCTGCTCCCAGCAAGAAAAATTCTGCAGGCCTTGGGATTCATGGCATCTTGCATACTACCACCATTTGCAAAACTGCATATGAGGAAATTACAATGGTATCTAAAAAGCATATGGACCCAACACAACCACAGCTTGGAAACAATAATTCCACTCATTCCCTGCCTTCAACAGGAGTTTCTATGGTGGGCTCAGGCATGTCACCTCAACAAGGGTCAGCCTTTTACCTTGCCCACAGCCAGGCAAACTATAAAGACAGATGCATCGGATTATGCCTGGGGAGCACACATGGCAGGACAGTGTATTCAGGGCAAATGGTCTGCAAACCAAAGGCATCTACATATCACTCAAAAAGAGATGCTAGCGGTACAAAATAACCTAACAGCTTTCAAGGACCTCCTACATCCAGGACAACTCCTAATAAAGACCGACAACACCACAGTGATGTGGTACATAAACAAGCAAGGGGGCACACACTCCTACCCCCTATGCAGACAACACTGATTACCAAGTTCAATTACAAGCACAATTCCTGCCAGGAAAGAAAAACACACTGGCAGAAGATCTAAGCAGACGTATCACAGATCCTCACGAGTGGAAACTAGATCCACAAGTATTCGCAATGATAACTCAAAAATGGGGGAGCCCAGACATAGATCTGTTTGCTTCCCCACAAAACTACCAACTACGGAAATTCTGCACAAGGACATACCACACACGAGCTTGGAAAGTGGATGCCCTCTCATTCAGTTGGAAAACATTGACAGTGTATGCCTCCACTGCCTCTTCTGGCAAAGGTGCTGTTGAAAGCCAGATTAGAGAGGCCACAAATGATACTCATTGCTCCAGACTGGCCACACCAACACTGGTATCCAATACTAAGGAACATGGCTCAAGGCCCACCATGTATTTTACCTACAATTCCTTACCTACTCACTCAGCAAAACAATCAGATTCTACACACCCAGCTCAAGACTTTAAATCTGGCTGCATGGCAAATTGCGTAAACAACCAGTCAACATTTCTCTCTCAAGCTGTGATGGACGTCATTCTGGAGGCCAGGAGACCCAGCACCTGGAAAGTCTATTCAGACAAATGGAAAAGATTCTGCGCCTGGAACCAGGCTAAAGGCCAAAATCTCCTTGTTCCAAATATTCCTCAGGTTCTTAAATATTTGACTGAGATGTTGCACAAAGGACTTTCCTTCTCATCTATTAAGATCCACGCATCAGCTATTTCAGCTCAATACAACACTGATCCTCCTATATTTTCACATCCATTACTAAGGCAGTTCCTCAGAGGGGCTAAGAACATAAGACCGCCCCGGAGAGCACCAACACCAACTTGGGATCTCAACTTTGTTTTGGAAAAGCTTACACTTCCGCCCTTTGAACCAGCTTTCACAGCTGATCTACAGTTCTTATCATGGAAAACTGCCCTGCTGCTAGCAATAACTTCAGCACGAAGAGTCTCAGAACTACGGGCCCTAATGGCAGTGGAGCCTTTCATCATTTTTCATCAAGACAGAGTCTCTTTACGGACTAACCCTTCCTTTATGCCAAAGGTGGTATCCAGTGTGGCCCTAAACCAAACCATTCATTTGCCCACCTTTTATCCAAACCCCAAGAACAAGGGGGAAAGGCTCCTACACTCTTTGGACATTCACAGGCAGTTACGTCACTACTTGGATTAAACTAAGGCTTTCAGAAAAACTGACTAGCTCCTTGTATCCTGTGCTGCAGGATCTCAAGGAAAAGCTATCTCAAAACAGACCATTTCAAAATGGATAGAACATTGTATCCATTTCTGCTACACACACCATGGGAAATCTGTGCCTGGTAACATCAGGCCCCATTCCAACAGGGCTACAGCAACATCAACAGCCTTCCTCAGAGGGGTACCAACCAAGGATATTTTGGAGGCTGCAACTTGGAGTTCAGTGCACACCTTCACCAAGCACGATCACTTACCTCTATATTCTAAAACCAGAGCTGGCTTTGCCACTGCAGTTCTGCGGGGACTACTAGCCTCTCCAAACACGGTTTAGTTCCACCACCCATCCTTAGCTTTGGGATTCAACCCGTGTGTGATGACTGCAGCAGTGTAACACGATGAACATAGTAGTTTTGTACCTACCATAAATGTAGATGTTCGAGTGTTCACACTGCTGCAGTCCAGGTTACCCTCCCTCCATCCCCTCTGAACTAGCTGGACTTATCTATTCCTTTCTATCCTACACAACCTCTGTGGTGTATTTGCTTGTGACTGAAGGTATTGTTTTATTTTTATATGTTTATTTTTATATAGCAATATGTATTGCCTACCTATTGGGGGCACCTGACATCTGGGGCAAGAAAAACTGAAGAAAATGGCGTCTGATGCATCTTGTATACCCCTGACGCACTGACGTCAGGGAAGAAGCGACAGCAACCGACGCCGGACCAAGACTTTGGAACTCGGGCCGACTGCGGGACCGCCTCACGGCAGGATAACCCAAGTGTGATGACTGCAGCAGTGTGGACACTCTAATATCTACATTTATGGTAGGTACAAAACTGTACTTTATAGCTGCAACTTTACCTTAGCACTCAACCAGAAATAATTTTGTATATAATTTTATTTTTTTTTTTACAAAAACTGATCAGTTTGTTCTGCAGTGGGATTGCTTGGCTAATGTAACTGTCAATATTTCATTTATATGTAGCTGATTGTTTAGTTATAACTTTTATGTAAAACTCTGTGTACTATATTGTAATGCTCTTTTCAATGGTTTGTACCGTTTATTCTGTGTTACTGTCATTGTTTGTGATTATCTTACTAGTCCACCTACAAAGTTAAAATAAATAAGAAGGCTGCTATGTTGAATTCTGAGCTGCAAAGACTGTAGATGTGGTGAGTGGTGGGTCTTGCCATAAGGTCCAGCAGCAAAGCTGTCTGTTCCGTAGTAAGTTGGCTTTAGTTTATGTTAAAACAGAAGAAACCTGGAAGAACACCGCTGGATGCCTCAAATAGTAAAGTAAAAACTTTTAATAAAAACTTGTGCAAAACAGATAAGCGCTTTCGGGTTGGTAGCCCTTCATCAGATAAATGGAACGATGCAGACATTCCTTTTGGGAAAACCAATACATTCTCAACAACACAACTTGGTTACCGTCCATTAAGCTATATAAGAGGTTTGTGGACGATGTGTTTATTTTGTGGGAGGGGGAGCCAGCTCGGTTGGATGAGTTTATATCTTTCCTACATTCTACTACCACGTTTTTCAGATTCACTAAAAGTACCTCCTATACTCAGTTAGATTTTCTGGATGTTACCATAGAACAAACTGATACAGGTTTTTCTACTGGTATTTATAGGAAAGAGTGTTGGAAAAACACTCTCCTTTCATTTGATAGCATGCATCCACGTTACACGTTCCCCAACATTGTGGAAGGACAACTAGGCAGGATCTCAAGAGTATGTACTGAGGATTCTTGTTTTGAAGGGGAAATGGGTAAACTGAGAGGTTACTTTAAAGAAAGAGGTTATAGGGGTGATATGGTGAATAAGGTTGTTGAAGGTAGCAAACATAAGAGGAAACATGTGTATAGACCTTGGCTGCATCGTTCCATAGATGAACGTTTTGTCACTCCCAAAAATGACACCAACATTTTTAAACACAAAGTTATGTTCACATACAGCAGTAACATTAAGGATATAGGAGAGAGAGTTAAAAAGAACTGGAACGTTCTAGTAAGTGATGATAGGATTAGGGATATAGTAGGATCCAACCCTTGTATTGCATATAGGAAGAACAAAAGTTTAAAGGATCTGCTGTGTGGAGAATATCATTCCAAAAAATTGAGTTTTAAGTCCCAGGCAGGCACTGTACCATGTGGCACCTGTAAGGCCTGCGCCTATATTAATAAGGACACCATTTTTCTGCATCCAGTCTCAGGCAGAACTTTTTCTTTAAAAGCTAGGGCTACATGTAGAACAAAAGATATTTATTTGGCCAATTGTGGTTCTTGCCTATGTTTTTATGTGGGCAAAACCAACAATATGTTCAAAGTCAGGATCCTACAGCATATATCTGCCATTAGGAACAGTGATCAGCACAATGCCCTCTTTAGACATATTCAAGATAATCCCACACACAGTTTTAGCTTTAGGGCTATAGTTAATGTTAGCTTGGGGAGAAGGGGTGGAGACATCAAGCAATTAACTGAATTAATTGAGTCCAGATGGATTATACAGCTCATGGCCCATAGGGGGCCGGGTCTTAATGATGTCATCCCAGTGAAACCCACCTTGAAAAATAGGCGGGTATTTTATTAGATGCTGATTGGAAGAAGGTATGTTTAAATTATGAGTTTTGATGTCTGTTTTTTATCTGATGAAGGGCTACCAACCCGAAAGCGCTTATCTGTTTTGCACAAGTTTTTATTAAAAGTTTTTACTTTACTATTTGAGGCATCCAGCGGTGTTCTTCCAGGTTTCTTCTGTTTTTGCTTCATTTGTGTGTGCCTTGGAGGAACTACATCAGCACCTAGCATTGGTTATTGGCTTTAGTTTAAGTTGAATGGATGGCAGCAGTTCATTAAGCATATAGAAAAAGCAAAAGAATGGACAGTAATTGGCAAATATTGTCAGCAGCAAGCCTGGTACTGTGTTTAAGATATGCCACGGCCTTATCTAACCTGCAGGAGTTTTTGCTGGACCTTGTGGTAGCATTAATCATTTGCAAATCAAATTTAAGTGATAGTCTGTGATGCAGCTGAGAATTTTTGAAATCTTTATTGCTCTGACATCCTTGAATAAGTTTGATGGCGTGATGTTAATGCTTCAGTATGCTTGAATTCACTTATGAGCATTGTTAGAGTTAGGTTTAGTATACGGTCATTCCGAGAGGGGTTGTGTTTTGCTGACATTGATGCAGGTGCAATCACAAAGCACTGAGCAAAGCCTACAAGGAGTGCAAAGTAGATTGCAGCTAGTGATTGACATAATCTGTCCTGAAGCTGGCTAAGAAGGATGTGGAATTATCAGCTTATTGGGTGAGTTGTGTTTCCACATTGCCTGACCATATTTACAAAAATATGTAAACAGTAGTGGAACCAGTATTAAACCTTGGGGCACTCAAGTGTCTAAGCAAGAAAGGAGAGATGGCACTTCTGCATTTCACAGCTTGTCCTTTGTGTGTTAGTTAATTAACCATTTAATGGTACATGCAGGCAAGACTATGACTGACTGCGACCTCCATAAGCTTACTAACTTTGTCAGGGGAA
>NC_056732.1:1415796414-1415828248 GCF_019279795.1 Protopterus annectens | reverse complement strand
GTCCCTCCGGGGGGCCCCTTTTTTTTTTTTGTTCCTTTTTATTTATTTCCCCCAAAGTGCCTAAAAAGGGGAAAATCTTTTAAAACCCCCCAGAGTTTTTTTTGGGGTTTTTTTGGGATTTGGATTTTCTGAGGTGCAGCATGTCCATTAATTCCGGGTTGGACATGGCTTTATACGTCAGGCACAGATTGCCTCTGAGCAGGCGGTATGCCACTGAGTAGAGCCAGAGTTTCTTTAACTTGGGCAGCATATGGCATCTGTTTCAGCCCTTGATCCTCTTGGTGAGGTACTTTTGGGGTCTTTCCAATTGCTGCAGGTGTCTGGTAAGGTACATCCCAAAGGGGCATTGTACTCAATTATGGGCCTGATGAGGGATGAGTAAAGAGAATGCGATGACCTCCCCTGATCTAGATGTGAATCCCTTCATGATTAGGTGGGCTATATAAAATGTTTTTCTAACCACTTTGGCCACGTGGTTGTCAAATGAGAGATTGCTATCAACTTGGGTCCCCAGGTCCCTAATTACTTCTTCTGTACTTAATGGATTACCACCTATGTGGTAATTTGTGAGCACTTTGTTTTTGCCAAAGGGATGACTATACACTTTTGGCGTTTAGCTTGAGGCCATGGCTCTGGCACCAGTTGTCTGTTTCTATGAGGCCCTTTTGGAGGATGCTTGTGTTCGCTGGAGAGTTGATTATGGCGCCCAGTTTGCAGTCATCTGCGAACTTGGTCAGCCACAGTCCTTCCCTGTTGGCCTGTACCTTGAAATATATACCGGACAAGAGAGGTCCCAGGACTGAGCCTTGTCGGACGCCACTTGTAACTGGTTTGGAGTCTGACATGGCTCCAGCAATTCTAACCATGTGGGTTCTGTCCTTGAGCCAGTTTGCAACCCATCTAGTGACATAGGGGTTTATATTTAAGCTGGTGAGCTTATCTGTAATGCCCAGTGGGGTATTGTATCGAAGGCTTTGCAGGTCCAGGTAGGCTGTGTGGACCACCTTCCCCTCGTCAATGGTGGCCTTGGTGACTGTTTCAAAGAAATTGACCAGGTTTAAGAGGCAGGATCTGCCCTTAACAAAGCCAAACTGGGTAGGATCCAATGTCTGTAGGTCCCCAATATCTTTATTTATAAGGTCCATGATGATCCTTTCCATAGCTTTGCAGACCAAGCTAGTCAGGCTTATGGGGCAATAGTTTCCAGGATCTGTTGAAGCATCACCTTTGTGGAGAGGGACCCCTGTTGCTGTACGCCACTCTTTGGGTACATATCCTGTAGTAAGGCTGAGATTGAACAGTAGTTTTATGTTTGGGTTTAGCTCTTCTTGGAGTTCATGTAGGGGCAGCCAGGACACCATCTGGTCCCATTGATGCTGTGTTTTTGCTTTGGAGAGGCGGCTCTTACCTGAGCATCTGAGATGTCAGGGGCAGCACTCTGTTGGGATAGATATTTGCCCTTTGGTGGGGAGAGGGGAGAAGTTTGCACTGAACCTGTCAGCTAGGATGTTGGCAATGTCTGTGGGCTCGGTGTATTTTTGTCATTTTGGACTAATTCTGAGCATATCTGGGAATTCCCACCCAGGTTCCTAACATAACTAAAGAAAGCCTTGTGATTATCCTTAGTGTCCTGTGCAATTTTTCTCTCGAAGCTGACCTTAGACGATTTTATGAGTGCCCGTAGTTTTTTGCTAATACTGATCAGAGATGCCTTCCCTTTTTGGGATTTTGCTCTATCATGTAGTAGCTTCCTCCTTCTATTGTATAGTTTGTTTATGGCTGGGGTCCACCAGACAGGACGTCTGCCTTTGGAGGACTGGGTCTTGGTTTTATTTGGGATTGCATGATCCATGCATTACTGAAGGTGTTCATAGAATGCGTTTATAAAGGATTCTGCGGTCTGGGCCGTATTTTCCACAGGCCCGGGGGCTTTGAAGGATTTTGCCTCAGTTTTGAGGTGTGTGAAATTTGCTTTAGAGAAGTTTTTCACTGTGGTTTTCTGGGCAGGGGGTGGGGTTGGGATGTGAATATCCAGTGAGATTAGTTTATGGTCCGATCTTACCAGTGAGGGATACACTTCTGGTCTGGAGCATAGTGTCCCCATGTTGGTGATGATCAGGTCCAGTATGTTTTCCCCTCTTATGGGAGTGGTAACAAGTTGTTCCATAGCATTTGAGTTTATAAATTCTAGGAACCTTTGGGCTAGGGTGTTGGAGCTAGAGTAATGCTTCCAGTCTATGTTTGGGTAGTTGAAGTCGCCCAATATAATGGTGTCTGGAGAGACCTTCATATTTTCCAGTATTCTCAGGAAGGCCAAGTGGGGTTCCTGTGTTTGGGAGGGTGGTCTGTAGCAGGCTATAAACTGGAAGGCAGTTTTACCCACAATTAGATGCACATGGATAGTCTCTGATGCTTCGTGCTGTGCCACCAACCTGGAGGTGTGGGTATCTTTGACGAATATTGATACTCCCCCTCCTTTTGTGGTTCGGTCCAAGTTTTGGGGCCGAAAAGCATGGTATGAGGTATAACCTGGTAGTGCTTGGGTGCTCCCGGGAGCCTTGAACCAGGTTTCTGTTACTGCACAGATATCGATGTTCTCCATGCTAAGGAGAGTTTTGAGTGCGTGCATCTTGAGGTTTAGACTTCTGGCGTTGAGTAGCATTACTCTTAGTTTCTTATCCCTTGTGATACCTATGGAGGTGGGTTTGTCTTTTGAGCCTTGCCTAAAAAGGCACTATGGGGTAGCAAGAGCCCTTGCCAATAAACCAAAGGCCAAGGGTGACAGGTGCAAGCCGTCCCCAGCGAAGCATCATGGCTTGTCGAGCATGTCATCCCAGGCTGACAGGCATTGGATCCCCTTTGAATGACACCAACACTTAAGCCAGTTGTTGAAATTGATCATCTTGTCTTCATATTGTGGCATCATTCTTGGTGAGGGTAAGATGCTACTCAAGGTCAGGGTCATACCGGCCTGGGCTACATGCTCAGAGAGCTCCTCTATGTCTCTTTCATGTAGTCCGGGGAGGTACGTCTCAGGTCATTCACACCAGCATGGACAATGACTGAGTCATATTTGTACTTGCCTTGGGTGACCTGAGTGCTTGTATTATGTGGCGGATCCTAACGCCCGACAGGCAGCTCACCGTGACCTTCTCCTTGTTCAGCCTGGTGAGCGGGATGTCAGTGTGCCTGACGATAGAGTCACCTATTACAAGTGTATCAGGTGTGTTGTTTAGCCTTAAGGGCTGTGACTGTTCGGCACACTGGCTTTGTGAGCTATGTGTTGAACGTGTTTTGTTTTGGGGTAGTGGTTGCTTGGGTGTCTGCTTTGGAGGTCTCTGCTGCTTAGGCAGATTTTTATTTAGAGCCTCCAGTATGTTTTGTGTGTTTATGTGTTTGGTTTGTTGTCGTGGTAGGTCTCTGTGAGACTGGAATTGTAGTGAGTGTGGTTTCCTTCTCCTCCTGACTGGTTACGCCAGTACTGAGTTGAGAGAGCTTAGCCTCCAGTTTGGCTATATGGTTGCATCTCTCACATGTGTTGGAATTTGTTGGGAGGAGGAGAGGGTTGTCTGTGTACATGAGGCAGTTGTAACATTGCCTCAAGATTCCCAGATTCACCAGCTGGACCGGAGAGGAGATTGACAACTGACCTTTGGACATGCTAGAATAGTATTGGGAATTCCTTTATAATTGAAAAAAAGGGCCCATGGGGAACAAGGTACTCAATGGGGAGTTTGTGAGGGTGTAGTGCTTTTAATTTTTTAGAGCTGACTTATATAATTGCTTTAGTGAGCAAGTGCCAGGTAACTTAAATGCAATGTGTTACAGGTAACTTAAATGCAAAAACGACAAACAGTAACTTTCTTTCAAGTGAAACAAGGAAATAAGTACAGTAAGCAATGCAGATATCACTAAGGATCCACAGAAGTGCTAAAAGCCGTTTTAGGTGGAATTAGCATTTCAGGAAATAAACAAACAACAAGCATACAAATAAAGCTAGATTCAGCAGGCCTGGATCTAGTCTATGCTACAGCAAGCAAGGTGTACCAATTTCAGTGAGAAACAGTTAGAATATGCAGGCACTATAAGCCTTTAACCAGAAATTCCCTGCTCAGAAGGGCAGAGTCCAGCCTCTCCTCCCACAAGAGTGCAGACCGCAATCCTTCTTAACGTAAAATAACTGGCCTGAAGCCCAAGTGCTTAAACCAGAACTAATACACTTTTAGAATAACAGACACTGAGCTCTCAATCAGCAGTTCCTAACTTAGAAGGATGTAAGCTACCTGTCCTGCCACCACAGTGCAGGCCACAAACCTTCCTAATGTAAAACAAATGGTCTGAAGCCCAAGTGCTTAATCCAAAAGACTTAGAAATGATAGCTACACTTTAATCAAGTTACTACCAGCAGTAATAAATACAACTGAATACTTTAAAGAATGCCTGGATTAGTGCTCAAGTTATACAAACAAAGCTAGATTCAGCAGGCCTGGATCTAGTCTATGCTACAGCAAACGAGGTGTACCAATTTCAGTAAGAAGCAGTTCAAATATGCAGGCACTATAAGCTTTAACCAGAAATTCCCAGCTCAGAAGGACAGAGTCCATCCTCTCCTCCCACAAGAGTGCAGAACACGAACCCTCTTAATGTAAAATAACTGGCCTCAAGCCCAAGTGCTTAAACCAGAATTAATACACTTTTAAAATAACAGACGCTGAGCCCTCAATCAGCAGTTCCCAACTTAGAAGGATGTAAGCTGCCTGTTCTGCCACTACAGTGCAGACCACAAACCTTCCTAATGTAAAACTGGTCTGAAGCCCAGGTGCTTAAACTAAAAGGCTTACAATGAGTTACACCAAGCAGTAATAAATACAATTGAGTACTTTTAAGATGACGCAAAAGCAAAATAAAGTAAGAAAAAACACAAATACAGTAAAAGCCAGTTATATTTTATTAGGGGCGTAGGGGTAGAAGGGGATGAAACCCCTTGCAGGGAGATAGGATCCCACTTTATTTTTCACACTACTGGTGTCTTCAATATTGGCTATTACATTTGTTATAGGAAACTGTGGACTACACTCACAAAGAAGCAGGTTTAATGTTTATTTAATGCAACGGTCAGTCACAGTCGCTTGCTCAGAGGTGACCTTTGCCTAACATACAAGGCCATGTCAAACCCAGATTTGATGAATATGCTTCACCTCAAAAAATCTAGATCCATCAGAGCCACAAGGGCGAGAGACTTAAACCTCGACACGGCTATTAATAGGACGTGCTGGAGGGATAGATTCATCACCCAAAGACTCCCTATGCTGTGGAATAAAATTCCGGTATATGTGAGACAGAGCACGTCGCTGGCCTTGTTCAAGAGAAATCTTGACCAATGGATGGGAGATCGCAGATATACCCCAGGGATTACCTCAGTGTCACTGCTCGACAGAGGCACAGCAAAATAATGGGTATAGTTCCCCATACTAAAGGGGTGGCGTAAGCCACAAAACTATGGGCTAGGCTTGTAAATGCCCTCGGGCAGATAGCCTAGTATGAACCTATGAACCTATGAACAGTACACATTACATCTGTAAAAGGCTACCAGCACCTTATCATGGTTATTGTACCCAAGCTCTCCTGTTTTGTTTTGGATTTTGGCTCAACCTGCATTTCTTAAATTACTAGCCCTGAGTAGATATTAAAAAGCTAAAGAAAGCCTTTTGGGTCAGATTTTGTGAAGTCTTAATTTTCAGCCAAAAAGACATTGCTTTGCCAACCAGGCAGAGCTCGCCTCTAAGTAACCCATAAGAACTAAACTCTAAAGTCTGTTCCTGAAATCATTCTAAATAGCTAATGTTTTCAGACACTAATTTTCACAATAAGAAATCCTACCTTTTCAGGTTGTTTCATATTGTTTGAAATTTACAAAATGGACTGCTGAAGTTAATAATAAGTTGGATCAGTGAGGAATAAAGTCATAAGATGATGTCCTGGAGTGACTACAAATTCCATGTTGAATAGATGAGCTACAGAACAGGATAGACTTTTTGACTTGGATTGATACACATTAGTTGGAGTTAAAACTGTGTACCATTTGTCCCGTATTCTTTAATGATCGTGTAATTTCTTTGATTTGTCTAGTTATTTTGGAATCATAATCCATATCTTTGCTACACTACTTATGTTAAAGGTGAAATTATAAGTATTAATGTCTGTGTACATATTAATAGACCATATTAGATAAATATGGCATTTTTTGTTAAGTATTTACAATACCAGATTGCAACATAACTTAAACCTCTCAGCAGATGAAGTTTAGACAAAGCCAAAAATGACTGGGGGATAAAAGACCTGTATCAGTGACACATTTTAATAATTGCTTTTATAAACATTGTTTTGCTTTAGTAAGCATTTTCTGGAGGAAGTCTGAATCTGAAATGTCTGTCATTGTTTATGTTCACAGGTTCATAGGAGTTTACTAGGTAAATGATCACAAGGACCTTTTTAAGCCTAGCCATGCATCCCAAATCTGTGATAAGTTCTGGTACACTTGATAAGTGTAAACAAGGGCTTGGAAGGTGAAACATTTACAAGCAGGGGCCTAGGAGATGAACCATGTACAGGCTGCCTCTGTCCATTACAGACATAGATGCCAAATCAGAGATTAATTTCCTGCTCCTGTCCAATTGTCCAAGTTTCACTTGAATTAGATTAGGGAGGAACTCTGCTTCATAAGAATGGAAGCCTGTTTCAGAGAATGAGTAGTCTCTTGGATACATACCTGCCTCTCCAGAAGATCCTACTTATATCATAGGCAAGGTTTAAGTTTTTAGAAAGGGTAATTCTGGTACTGTTGTTTTGTGGATATGCAGAAGGTCCATTAGGGTGGGGTCTGACAATGTCTTGTATGCCAGGCATAGATCTCCCCTCAACAGCCATTAAAAGACAGAATACATAGATAGAGCCTTGAGGCTGTCTGCATAGGGCATGTTACTTATGCACTATATTCTTTTAGTGAGTAACTTCTGTGGGCATTCCAGTTATTGGATATGCATGGTTAAGTACATACAAAAGGGGCCATTGTACTCCGTGATAGGTCCAATGAATGTCGAATACAGTGGAACAATGACTTCTTTGGACCGAGATACCATAACTTTGTTTATAAGTTGCACAACATGGAATGATTTCCTCACTACTGTAGACACTTGATTGTCAAAGCCTAGATTACTGTCTATGTGTTTCCCCAAGTCCCTGACTATGGGATTAACTCTTAGAGGTGTGTTGATAGTATGACAGTTGCAAGGGGTGAATGACTTCCTAAAGAATACTATTATGCATTTCTTGGCATTTAGTTTAAGTCCATGGTTCTGACACCAGTTATTTGTCTGTGTCAGCCTTTCCTGCAGAACATTTTGGTCACTGCAGGATTCTATAACCTGTCCTAATTTGAAATCATCTGCAAATTTAGTCAGCCAGAGGCCATTGACACTGGTCTTAACTTCAAAGAAGTAAATGCCAAAAATATGCGGTCCCAGGCCTGATCTGTCAGGGACTCTGCTTGTGACTGCCCTGTTATTAGAGATAGACTCCCCATTTCTAACTTCCTGGGTCCTGACTGTGAGCTGCTTTGATATCCACTGGTTGACATAAGGATTTGTACCTAACATCTTGAGTCTGTCAACAATGCCGGGGTGGGGTATTGTGTCAAATGCCTTGGTGAGATCACGGTAGGCAGTGTGAGCCATTTTGCTCTCATCCATTGCTTTGGTGACCTTCTCAAAGAAGTCCACAGTTTGGGTAGGTATGACCTGCCCTTGACAAAACCAAATTGGGTTGGGTCCAGTGTCTGGAGGTTTTCTATGTTACTATCGATCATCTCCATGATATTCTTTTCCATGGCTTTGCAAATTAGACTACTAAGACTTATGGGGGTGTAGTGTTCAGGGTTTGTAGATGGCTCACCTTTGTGCAGAGCAATGACTGTTGTTGTTATCCATTCGTGAGGCATGAAGCCTTTTTGGAGGCTACAGTTTAATAGCAATTCCAGAGGTCCTGATAGGTCATGCTTCAAGCTATTTACAAGTCATCCTTGGATATTGCTGAAGTGTTCTTGGCCTTAGAGAGAGCATTATGGACCTGTTCCTTAGTGATAGTAGGGGGAGATATATTTGATGGTATTTCCTGAGGGACTTTTATGGGGTAGAGAGGAGTAAGGTTGAGAGATGAATTTGTTGGCCAATAGTTTTACTATGTCTTCTGGCTCAGTATAGGTTGTTCTATTAACAATGAGTTCTGCACACAATTGTGTATCACCTTTGAGGTTGTGGACAATAACTAAAAAATGCCTTGTCGTTGTCCTTGTCTAGGAGTCCAAATTTACTT
Source organism: Protopterus annectens (assembly GCF_019279795.1). Lineage (NCBI taxonomy): Eukaryota > Metazoa > Chordata > Ceratodontiformes > Protopteridae > Protopterus > Protopterus annectens. The sequence goes on along the minus strand of NC_056732.1, from coordinate 1,415,819,878 downwards.
CAAATTTGACTTTGGTAGACTTTATTTATCCTCTGAGTTGTTAGTTTTGTGTGATGAGAGTGATTTTATCCTGCTGGGAGCTGCACCTCCTAATTTAATTTTTTCCATGATTTTCTTCCTTCTTTTAAACAGCCTATTGATGTTTTGATTCCACCAGGATGGCTTTTTTTTGAGTTAGTTCTGTACTTCTTCCTGGTGAGTACAGCTGCCTCTTTGCTGATATTAACATCCTTCTATATGGTTTCTGTGAACAGTTCTGTGTAGACAGCAGTGTTCTCAGGGTTTATGTGGGCTTAAAATGTTGCCATTTTATCACTTAATAGTAGGAGATTAGCCTTAGCGTAGTCACTGAATATTCTAAGATTAGCTGGGGTTGCAGGTTTTATTTTTACTTCAAAGTAGACCATTTTGAGGTCTGACTTTACCAGAGAAGACATTACACTAGGGCATGTGTAGCACTCTCCCATATTAGAGAGGACCAGATCCAGTATGGTTGCACCCCTGGTTGTTGTATTGACAATCTAGTCTATGGAGTTTGTGTTTACAAAATCTAGGAATCTCTGTGCCTGTATGTTTGATGTTGTATATGATTCTCAGCTTATAGTGGGGTAATTAAAGTCACCTGTAAATATGGTATTGGGTTGGGTGTCGAGTATTTCCAATAAGTTTAAATGCATGTTATGGGTTTCCTGGGTCACAGAGTGAGACCTTCAGCCTTCAAGGAAGTGGTATGGGATTTTGCCTGTGGTGATTTGGACATGTTGAAGCTCAAGTGCATTGTCCTGTTTTACAAGCCTATATGTTAATTTTTTATGTAAATCGAGACACCTCCAACTTTAGTCTCTGTCTGTGTAGTAGCTGGTTTAAATGTGTGTAAAGCATTATAGCCTTGCACTGCCAATGTGCTCTCCACAGCTTTAAACCATGTCTCAGCGATCTAACAAACATCAGCAGTCTCTAGGGTGAGAAGAGTTTGTAGGGAGTGAAGTTTTTTGTTTAGACTCCTAGTAATGAGCAGTAATACCTTTAGATTTTCTTGGCGTTGATTTGCTATGTTATAAGTACTTTCAATTTGGCATTGCCTAAAAAAGGCACTTTGGGGGAGGAGAATGTTTTAGCTAATATTTGAAAGTCTATGGGGAGAGGTGCAGATCATCCCTGCAAAAGCAGTGTGTTTTTTTTACCATCTCCTTCCATGTTGACAAATATTGCACCCGTTATAATGACACCAGAAACTGAGCCATTTGTTAAAGTCAGTCATCTTCTGTTCGTATTGTGGCATCATCCTTGAAGAAGGTAAAACACTGCTCAGTGCTAGGCTCATACCAGCCTGGGACACATATTCCATGATTTCTATGATGTCTCTCTTCATATAGTCTAGGGAGGTGCGAATCTGGTCATTTACACTCACATAAACTATAACTGAGTCACGCTGGTATATGAGGTCCAGTGACCTGAGTGCATGTATAATGTGTTGGATCCTGGCCCCTAATAAGCAAATCACTGTAACTTTCTCCTTACTCAGCCTGGTGAGAAGGACATCAGCGTGTCTCACAATGGAGTCTCCAATGACCAGAATGTTGGATTGTGTGGTGGCTTTCCTTATGGGCTTAGAAGTAGAGGCTCCATGAGATGTGGCTGCATGTGTTGATGTGGGTGCTGTTTTGAAAGAGTGCATTCAGATCCACTGAGGGTATTTGTTATGTGTACTTCATCTAGGAGGTCTTTGGAGTTTAGGAATGTTACTTTTAAGTGCCTCAGTATATGTGGGTCTATGTGTCCACTTTGAATTGTGTGTGATTGATGCAATGTGTGTACCACTGACAACTTCACAGACATTAGGAGGGCTTTGCCTCTGGAGTAATTTTTAAGTACATCTCTCACATGCCATATCAGTTTGTTTGAGAATTAATACCAATAACCAAGTGGAAAAACCGAAGTACACAAACACCAGTAATCCAAAAAAAAACTCCAGTTGCTTTCCAGGGTCAATAAAGGCCACCTCATTCTGGTATCAAGTACGTTTATTTGAACATAAAACAGAAAGCAACACCACAAACTTTTACTTTTCACATCAATGTACTTAGCGCTTTCATTTCCTTAGTCCGGAAACATCATCAGAGTCACAAACTTCTTCACAACATTCCATTTAAATACACCCAATATCTACATCATTGATCGTAATTAATTAACTTCCTGTTTTTTTAACAAACTATGTAATTGTTGATAATATTACTAAAAATATGTCAACATTCCCCTATGTAAAACATATATGCATATCTGTTAGAACAATTGTTAAAAAATTTTTTTATTAAAATTATTTACTTAAAACATTTTTCTAACCTACGCAAAAATATACATTAACCTGCACAAAAACTATACACTTAAGCAATAAAACTGTGTTGAACTAATAGAAAAACAATGAACTATAAATAAATAAATATAAAGCTTGACAATACAATTAATAATTACTTGCTCTAATTTTAAGAGCTGGCAGCAATGAAATATGGTCATTGAGTCCCGGTTGGTTACAAGAATCTAGTTGTAATTGTCATATTAGCTCTCTAAGCTGTAATTTGGTCTCATGTCCCCACCTCTTTCATTCATTTTAACCTGCTCACTGACCCAAAACTTAAACTCATCTTGAGGGCATATAACAGTGTGTCTAAAAAGGGCATTAGTCTCTTTCTTTCTATTAATATCATACGTGTGTTCATACACTCTTTGTTTCAGGCTCCATTCCATCTTGCCTATATAGTACGAACCACATGTTATACAATTTGCTAAATATATATAATAACCCTAGACTGACAATTATAACATCCCTTTGGATAAAATAACATATTAATACTTTCTAATTCTAAAAACTCTTGATTGTATACGAAGGGGCACTGCGGACATCTGCCACATTTATATGTACCTAGCTTACTCCTACTTTCACATTCCTGTCCTTTTTCAAATATTTCTTTCAAATTTCGATTCTTCCTATATGCAAATTTTAAATTTCTAGAAAATACTTTCAAACTGTTTGGAATCCCTGAAAACAAAGCCCAGTTTTTATATATAACGTCCTTTATTCCCTTAGTATCTTGATTATAAGTTAAAACCATATAGATGTCTTCTGTTCCATTTTTTTCTATCGTTCACCCTTTCTCTTTGATTATTCTCTAATAATTCTACACTGCAGTTTTGTCCACTCGTTAACAACAGTATATATTTTATATTCTATCCCTTCCATACTTCCTCTTTTACACTTTCTATAATCTCTAATGGGTAACCCCTTTCTTGAAAAAAACTTTGTATATATTCCAACTCAACCTTAATATCCTCTTTTTCAGATGTCATACGCACTGCTCTAATTATTTGGCCTTTAATAATATTGTGTTTTTGTTTTACCGGGTGGTTACTACTATAATATAAATATGAATTTGAAAAACACTCTTTTCTGTGCAGTTTGGACCTAAATTCTTATTAGCATTGTCTTTCAAAATAGTAGTATCGAAAATGTTAGCATACTCCTCCCATACTTTATGTGTAATTTCTAAGAACTCCGTAGTTTGGTTCTATTTCTTCTTTAGGTCCCTTCCAAACCAAACATATAGCATCCAAAAATCTAAAATATGCTTTAATATAATAATTATATCTTGAACTGAAAATAAAATGTTTTTCCCAATATAACAACACAATATTGGCTACTATAGGGGCACATGCTGAACCCATCGGTATTCCATCTTTCTCGTGGTATAATTCCCCTTGAAAATATATAAAATTATTTTTCAACACCAGTTCAACATTTTCTAATATTAAACTAGTAGCTGAAATGAAGTGAAACAGGTAGTCTCCTTAAATTAAAAATACGTATTTATTCACAATGATGAGCGCTGTCGTTTACAAAGCTTCTTCAGATCAATTTAACAAACAAACTAATGATCAGGTAATATATATAAATTCAAATTATTCAGACCAATCACATCACTCAATCAATTTATCAATTAAAAGCACATCCTATGCATTTAAGTTCAAGCAACAACAAATATACTATAACTCCATCTAAAAACATGTAAAAGCATATTCATATATTAACTTTTTCTAAAAAATCTTGCAGATCCTAAAGATATAATTTATAAATATATATGATGTGTAAAAAATCATTGTTCTTTCTAAGTAACCTGCATTTCCTATAATATACAAATAGAGATAATATTGGTCTAAATATTTCATAAAGAGACACCTACATACTCAGGAATAAAATGAAATAAATATACATATAAAAATATATAAAAAATATACAAAAATATATATTAAAATTGAAAAACATTTTATACAAAAGTAAAGGTTCTCCTATATAAATTGTCTAGGCTTCCAGAAAAATAGTGTATAGCTTTCTACCTAATATTCCGGCGTTTCCTCAATAAGGGCTTGATGGATGCCGTTTCATTAAGTCCCATACCCCTGTCTGCTCTTAATTTAATAATACAGTTATTCTCCCTGTAATCGGTGTGATTTCTAATATTGCCTTCACGAATACTGGAGGGTATGACTTCTAAAGCTCTAAACGTAAAACCATGACTTTCATCACGATGCATAACATATTTAGCTAATGCATTATGTACTGACTTTCTTCTAATATGGTAAATAGGTAATAATATCACTAACCTTGAAAACATACTTATTATACCATGACCCCCCCAAAACGTGCACGCTGATTGGCCAGCGTGCCCGTTGTAAATCGAGTTATACTAATGGAAAAAGGTCCGGTCGCCCGGACTTTTTTCCATTAGTATAACTCGTTTAACTGTCTCGCTATGTTAAATGGGTTTAACATAGCGAGACAGCTTTAAAATAAGCAACGGAGATCCTGTTGCTTATTTTAAAGCTGTCTCGCTATGTTAAACCCATTTAACATAGCTAGACAGCGTTAACGAGAAAGCAAGATCTCCATTGCTTTTAGTGTCTGCTATGTTAAATGAGTTTAACATAGAGACAGTTTAAAATAAGCAACGGAGATGTCCGTTGCTTATTTTAAACTGTCTCGCTATGTTAAACTCATTTAACATAGCGAGACATAAAAAGCAACGGAGATCTTGCTTTCTCCGTTGCTTTTGCACATCTCTGATGTACTGCAGGCGCGCAGTACATCAGAACTGCCGGATGCCAGACATCTCGGAAGGGCAGTAAACAGGCATTATACTATGCCATTATTTAAGAAAAGTAATAGTTTCTTTTCTTAAATAATGTCATATAATAGCAATAACCACTTCTGGGTGTGGGTAATGCTAAATTTACCCACGGTTGGCTTTGTTTGGTCCCTGGCCCTCGGGACCAAACCACGCCAACCGTGGGTAAATTTAGCATTACCCACACCCAGGCGTGGGTTATTGCTATAGCAGCCTATCCACTCACCTACCTCAAGAAACAATAGTACTAGGAGATTTTAATATAGACTGGACCTTATGTAACTCTTCCAACCCTAAGACCCACATAAACCTATTTGGTTTCACTCAAATAATAAACACCCCCACTAGAATCCATAAACCTAGTACTAAACAAGCCACTCTGGACTGGATACTAATTAACAGTCACCCTGAAACGTACTTGACAGGATCACTCCCAGATGACATCAGTGACCACATTCTAACCTACATAGTCAAGCAAAAGAAACCTAGCCTCAAAGACAACATATTTATCACCTATCGGTCAAAAAAATACTTCCAATCTGAGTCCTTTATTAATTAACTAAAAGCCTGCAACTGGTCATTACTAAAGCTACTTAATCTGGATGATGCTGTCTCCTTCTTTAATTCTAAATTCCTTCAAATCCTGAACAGCCATGCTCCCATCCACTCCTCTAGAGTCAGGACCAGAATAGCTCCTTGGCTTACAAAACAAACCAAAGATAAATGTTCCTACGGAACAAAATTTGGGCAAAATGGAGAACCTCCAAAAGCCCAGCAGATCATCTCTACTTTAAACATTTAAGAAATGCCATCAAAAAAGATATAATCTTAGACCAAAAAAATTATTATTCCCATCTTCAACACTCAAACTCTAATAATCCTCAAAAGTTTTGGTCTGGCATTAATAAACTCCTCAAACCAGGCCAGGCTAGAACTCCCTCTCCCAGCTCTATCCCCCATATCAACCCTCTGCAAATAGCTAATGCTTTTAACAACTACTTCATTGAAGCTATTCAAACCCTTACTAGAACACTTACACCCATTACACCCACTCTACACAACATACCAACAATTCTCTCCCCCCCCTACATTTACAACCAGTACCAATTACTTTTATCTGCAAACTCCTTCAAAAACTTAAACCTTGCACCCCTTCTGCTGACTGTCTCCCAGCAGAATACCTTCAAATCGCTGCTAAAGCCATTGCATACCCTGTTTCCATCCTTATAAACAGAACTATCTCTGAAAGTTACATCCCTTCTCTATGGAAAATCTCGCATATAATCCCCTTACACAAAGGAGGTAAATCCACTGAAACCTCCAACTACTGTCCAATTGCTTTACTCTCCCCTTTAGCTAAAATCATGGAAAAATGTATCCACCATCAACTACTTCAGCACCTTCTCCACAATAACTTGCTTGCTAATTGCCAACACGGTTTCAGACCCTTTCATAATACTACATCTGCCCTACTAACTTTTACTGACTGTATTAACAAGAATCGAAACAACAACTCTCTCTCATCTGCTCTATTTATCGACCTATCTAAAGCCTTTGACATGGTTAATCATAACCTACTTATCAATACACTAAAAGCACAACATCTTGACCAACAAGCAATCCTTTGGTTTAAATCCTATCTTGAAAACAGAAAGCAGGCAGTACTCTGGGACAATAAACTATCCACACCCCTCCCAGTGGACACTGGTGTACCCCAAGGCTCTATCCTAGGACCTCTTCTTTTTTCCATTTTCATTAATGATCTCCATACTGCTTTTCCACAAACTTCCTGTATACAATATGCTGATGACTCTACACTTATCTGTACTGCCAAATCTTCCTCCTCCCTCCAGACCCTTACCCAAACTGTATTTAATAATGTAGAAATATGCTTTACCCAATGCTGCCTCCTCCTTAACCCCAAAAAAACAAAACTTTTACTTTTTACTCCCACCCGAAAATCACCGCAAACCCACTTTACCATTACCTCTAACAATGGTACTTGTATTTCCCCAGACTCTACTGCTCGTCTCCTCAGAATAACTATTGACCATAACCTCACCTTCGATGACCATGTTAACAATACTATAACAACCATAAATAAAAAACTAGGCTCTCTGTACAGAATTAAACCCTTTCTTACCCCATTAGCTTAGGAAATCTATTGCCCAGACTCAGCTTACATCTTCCCTGTTCTATGCATCTGCCATATATACCAATCTATCTAAACATAATCTTTCCAAGCTGGAAATGAGCTATAATAACATCACTAGATTTGCCACTGGCTCCCCTTATAGAACCCACCACTGTTGCAACCTGCAACAACTCAGTTGGTTAGAACTACAGAACCAACTACAATATAATCAACTTCTGATTGCTGAAAAAATTCTCCACCACCCTACTAACACCCCTATCCTTTCTAATCTGATCTCCCCATACAAAAATCTTACAACACTACGCTCAGCTAACAAGTTACACATTGCCAACAATATATCAAATAACAAAGCAGGAGATTCACTCTTTTCCAATGTGGTTGGTAGAATCTGGAACAAGCTTTCTGACATACTCACTTCTCTCTCCTCTACACGATGCTTTAAGAAACACCTCAGATATTACCTAAAAGGACAATGGCTTTGTCCCTGCTCTAAGCCTGATTAAAACATAGTTTTACTTTTTCGCCCCCCTCCTCTCATGCTTTTTAACAAACCCCACCCCTGTGAGTCACTGACTTTTGACTACCAACCCCTTTTTTACCTGCTCTTTGTCCTGCCTTGTCTCTACTTTATTTTTTTTCTTTTCTTTTCTTTCCCTTACTTTGTGATTTTGGATTTAAGTTTCTTGTCTCTCAAATGAATGTTGATGCTTAATTATGTTAACTGTTGCATGATTGTATTTGCAACCCCTCTGTAGAATTAAAATATGATTATGCTATATTTACTCTAATGTCTCTGTACAGTGTTCACAATACTAACTTCTGTACTTGTTATGCTGTATAATTGCAGCTAGTCTTTTTTTGCTAAGTTTTTAATACCTTAATGAATTTGTACATGGAGCTTTTCTCCCCTGGCCTCTGCTGATTAATGGATATGTATCCAGCTAGACTAGCCCGGTCAACAAAAATAAATAAATAAATAAATATGCTTCCGTATCCTATCTCTGAGGAGCCTATTCATTTTTCCAACATAGAATGAACTGCAACTCTGACATATAGCTAAATACACTAAATTGGAAGTCATACAATTAGATGATACTGATGTTACGAATTCTCTATTCAAATCAGGATGAAAAAACACACTATTAGTATCTATATCTATATCTATATCTATATATATATATATATATATATATATATATATATATATATATATACAAAAATTGCATTGTCCACAAGGCTTAGTATATCCATCGCGATGCTTACCCTTACTATTATGTGAATAGAAAAGTATTCTTTTAAGGTTCTTTTTGTTCCTATATTGAAACCGTGGGTGCTCGCCTACAATCCTTTTAATGTCCTCATCTACCTGTAGAATTGACCAATTCTTAAAGACAATATCTCTAATTTCTCTACTATCAGAAGTATAAAAGGTTGGAACTTTAACTAAAGGATCCACAGTGGATGTTCTTATATGTGTACCAGATACGACGGGACCAAAATAAGGTACCGCTGTGCCATGACGTAATTTGGGAACTTCACTTAAATACTCACTTACTTCATATTCCTTATAGCCTCTATTCAAAAGTTTTTCTTTCAAACTACTCAATTCATCTGAAAAGCCAGTCTCTGAGGGGTTCAATCTCGAAGCCCTCATACTCTGGTCCTTAATGATGTTCTCTATATATAAATCTAAAAAATCTATTCTTAAATCAGAGCTCTCCATTGAGAATTTCAAATATTTAGTTAAACTATTCATCTTACAAAAAAGATTTTTCAGTTGCTGGCTACTTCCATTCCATAGAATAAAAAGGTCATCAACAAAACATCGATAAAAAAACATATGATCTCTAAATTCTATTAATCGGAATAGGGTGTGCTCCTCCCAATGTGCCAAAAACATATTAGCATAGCTGTTGGCACATGGGGTCCGCAAGGCCACCCCATCCTGTTGAATGAATATTCTATCATTAAATATAAATAAGTTGTTCTCCAGAATGAGTTCTAAGAAGTGAGTAATTAAATCTGTTTGTACCAGAGAATATTCACTGTGCTCCTTTAATTATTTTATTAACCATATTCTCTGGTACAAATAGATCTAATTACTCACTTCTTAGAACTCATTCTGGAGAACAACTTATTTATATTTAATGATAGAATATTCATTCAACAGGATGGTGGTATAGACCATGTGCCAACAGCTATGCTAATAAGTTTTTGGCACATTCGGAGGAGTACACCCTATTCAGTTTAATAGAATTTAGAGATCATGTGTTTTTTTTATCGACGTTTTGTCGACGACTTTTTATTCTATGGAATGGAAGTAGCCAGCAACTGAAAAATCTTTTTTGTAAGATGAATAGTTTAACTGAATATTTGAAATTCTCAGTGGAGAGCTCTGATTTAAGAATAGATTTTTTTAGATTTATATATAGAGAAGCTACCTGATGGCTTGATTAATACAGGAGTTTATCGAAAGTTCTGTTACCATAATGCCCTGGTGATGAGATCTAGTATGCACCCCACATATGTGTTTAAGAACATCATTAAGGGCCAGGGTATGAGGGCTTCGAGATTGAACCCCTCAGAGACTGGCTTTTCAGATGAATTGAGTAGTTTGAAAGAAAAACCTTTGAATAGAGGCTATAAGAAATATGAAGTAAGAGAGTATTTAAGTGAAGTCCCCAAATTACATCATGGCACAACGGCACCTTATTTTGGTCCCGTTGTATCTGGTACACATATAAGAACCTTCACTGTGGATCCTTTAGTTAAAGTTCCAGCCTTTTATACATCTGATAGTAGAAAAATTAGAGATATTGTCTTTAAGAATTGGTCAATTCTACAGGTAGATGAGGACATTAAAAGGATTGTAGGCGAGCACCCACGGTTTCAATATAGGAACAAAAAGAACCTTAAAAGAATACTTTGCTATTCACATAATAGTAAGGGTGAGCATCGCGATGGATATACTAAGTCTTGTGGACAATGCAATTTTTGTATATATATATATATATATATATATATATATATATATATATATATATATATATATATGTATATAGATAGATAGATAGATACTAATAGTGTGTTTTTTCATCCTGATTTGAATAGAGAATTCGTAACATCAGTATCAGCTAATTGTATGACTTCCAATTTAGTGCATTTAGCTGTATGTCAGAGTTGCAGTTCATTCTATGTTGGAAAAATGAATAGGCTCCTCAGAGATAGGATACGGGAGCATATTTACCATATTAGAAGAAAGTCAGTACATAATGCATTAGCTAAACATGTTATGCATCATGATGAAAGTCATGGTTTTACGTTTAGAGCTTTAGAAGTCATACCCCCCAGTATTCGTGAAGACAAAATTAGAAATTACACCGAATACAGGGAGAATAATTGGATTATTAAATTAAGAGCAGACAGGGGTATGGGACTTAATGAAAGGGCATCCATCAAGCCCTTACTGAGGAAATGCCGGAATATTACGTAGAAAGCTATACACTATTTTTCTGGAAGCCTAGACAATTTATCTAGGAGAACCTTTACTTTTGTATAAAATGTTTTTAATTTTTTATATATATTTTTGTATATTTTTTATATATTTTATATATATATTTATTTCATTTTATTCATGAGTATGTAGGTGTCTCTTTATGAAATATATGGACCAATATTATCTCTATTTGTATATTATAGGAAATGCAGGTTACTTAGAAAGAACAATCCCCCGGATTCATGAAGCTCGGCGCAAGGCCGGTGTAAGGCGTGCGCCGGCAGTGCAGTGTATAATCGGCGTAGCAGCGCCACATGCATAGTAATGAGTGCGCGCCGCAACCACAACCACGTGCAGAGGACACGTGCGCGAGCCCAAGTAGGATGCGCCCATAGGCGTGGCCAAGCCGGCAGGCGAGGAGCAACCTAAAGTGCTGACTGTCACAGGCCGCCTGCAATAGTAACCGCACCAGCCAGTGTCCGTGGATAATGAAACGTACGCAGAGTATGCAACATAGTACCCGTCTACACAAAATGGAGAACCAAACATTAACCCACAAAGTCCAAATTGTACCCGTCCAAGGAACAAAGGATACGCGTAATACCGTGTCTGTCACGCAATGCACTGTCAGTGGGCAGACCCAGTGAAGGTGTACCGCAGCATGTCAGCGCGCCGCACCTACACACAAGTAGCCCCATGGGCATGGTCACCAGCAGTAGTGAGAGTACACAGCCGGGCAGCCGTGTCTATATAACAACCAGAAGGAAACCAGATACCCTAAACACAGACAAACATGTGCATAGCAACATGTACTACACCCAGCAACGTGCCCATCGCATACACATAGGACGGCGTATGCCAAAGCGTAATATCCAGAAGCAGAACCCATGCATGCAAATGTAATACACAACAGCCCCGTCATAGCACGTAACCCGCACCCATGTACGACCGTCCACCCAACCCAGCTAGCAGCCTTGCGCAGCTGCACACCAACACACCGTGGGTATACCTCAAATGTAGTATGAAGTATTGTCCTAGGCAGTGCCACGTGTGCAAATATGTACCCCACATGTCAACATCCCACCTCAGGTACTGATATCCAAATGGCTGCATGTGAATGTGTCGGCAGAATGCGTACATCCCGCATGTGGTATGGACCTGTCGAAACCCCATTGGCGTTCACACGCCACGGTGTCCATAACTGTACACATCTGGACAAAGCAGTATGTGCAACCACTGTACCGATGATTAGCTATGCAGACATGTCAAACACAACACAAAGGGCGGAACATCCGCCCACCAAGCAGGACACCCCAACAGGGTGCCACATGCACAGAAGGTGAAGGTGGGACATCACACGTAGATAATAGTTGTGCCGGATGGCCAAACACCCAAGGCCAGTGCAAAGGATTGAATAACACGTATATGCCTGGATGAATGGGTATGTCATATCATGGGAATAGGCTAAGCTATCCAACATAATAGCCATGCGTACCAGATACAAACTGCCAGTAACACGCAGTAGTAATGCAGGAAGGCATACATGACTGTGGGAATATCACAGGACATATGGCACGTGCCAAGTGTCGACGCATGACACAAATGTCCAGGATGGGCCCCCTGCAAAGAGGAACATGTGCCAACCCCACCCCCCACTGACGTATCGGCAGTGGAAACACAACCCAAACACACACCAACACCACCGTCCATCCCACGATAGCAATGGAGGCCGGTCAAAGACCACCACGATGCATGCACAAACAGGGACACGTGTAACCGTCGCCCTGACAACCCCCCACAGGCCAACAAATAATAGTATGGACATATGCATGTAATGCTGCGAAGGATGTGTGGTAGTCCTCAGTATCACAGAGGTAGGTACACAGATACACTGTAATCAACCGTGACATATGTGCACTGTACACAGCATACCTGCAGGTAATACATAGTTCAATCATGTGCCACAGAAATATCCATGTACGAATGAGGACAGGGGATAGACAAGTGTGAATAGGACAAACTATGAACATAGGTTCATTGGTTCATAGGTACATAGTAGGCTATCCGCCCAAGGGCATCTATAAGCCTAGCCCATAGTTATGTTGCCTTCGCCACCCCTTCAGTATGAAGAAAACTATGCCTATTATATTGCTGTACCTCTGTCAAGCAGTGACACTGAAGTAATCCCTGGGGTATATCTGCACTCTCCCATCCATTGGTCAAGATTCCTCTTGAACAAGGCCAGTGAGGTGCTCTGCCTCACATGTACTTGGGTGTTGTTCCACAGCATAGTGAGTCTCTGGGTGATGAAACTGTCCCTCCAGCACATTCTATTAATGACCGTGTCAAGGTTTAAGTCACCTGCCCTTGTGGTTCTGAGGGATCTAGATTCTTTAGGTGAAGCATAGACATCAAATCTGGGTTCGACATGGCCTTGTATGTCAGGCACAGGTCACCTCTGAGCAAGTGGTATCCAACTGAATAGAGCTGGAGTCCTTTCAGTCGGGCAGCATAACACATATTCCTGAGACCCTGCATCCGTTTGGCGATGAACTGTTGGGGCCTTTCCAGCTGCTGCAGGTGTCGGGTCAGATACATTCCGAATGGGGCATTGTACTCAATCATAGGTCTAATGAGTGATGAGTACAGGGGAGATGACCTCCCTGATCTAGATGTGAATCCCTTCATGATCAGGTGGGCAATGTAGAAGGTCTACCTAACTACTTTTAGCAACGTGTGTCGAATCTAATGGTTACTGACAACCTGGGTCCCCAGATCCCTGGTAACTTCCTCTGTGCTCAGTGGATTGCCACCTATATGGTAGCTAGGGGTAACCTTGTTCTTCCAGAAGGGTATGACTATGCATTTCCTGGCATGTAGCTGTAGGCCATGTCTCTGGCACCAGTTATCCATATCTGTGAGGCCCTTCTGAAGGATATCTGTGTCAGATGTGTTTCCGACTATGGCACCCAGTTCGCAGTCATCTGCAAACATTGTCAGCCATAACCCCCCTGTGTTTCCTTGTACTCTGGAAATGTAGATGCCGAAAAAGAGTGGACCCAGGACTGAGTCCTGTGGGACACCACTTGTGACCGGCTGTGAGTCTGACATGGCGCCAGCAACTCTGACCGTGTGGGTTCTGTCACTTAGCCGGTTTGCAACCCATCTTGATGTATGGGTTTACATTCTGCTGATGATTCTTTCAATGATACCTGAGGGGCTATTGTGTCAAGGCCTTTGCCAGGTCGAGGTAGGCTGTATGGACTGCCTTACCCTCATCAATGGCCTTGGTGACTGTCCCTAAAAAGTCAACCAAGTTTAAAAGGCATGATCTGCCTTTGACCAAGCCAAACTGGGTTGGATCCAAAGTATGCAAGTCCCCTATGTCTTCATCTATGAGTTCCATTATGATCCTTCTCCATGGCTTTGCAGATAAGGCTTGTCAAGCTAATGGGACGGTAATTACCAGGGTCAGTGGAGGCACCGCCCTTGTGAAGTGGGACTACAGTCGCCTTGCGCCACTACTTGGGTACGTATCCTGAGGTGAGGCTGAGATTAAACAGCTGTCCTAACTGTGGGTTTAATTCCTCATTGAGTTCATGGAGTGCACAGCTGGGGACACCATCTGGTCCCATGGATGCTGTGTTTACTGCCTTGGAGAGAGCATTTCCCACCTGGGCGTTACAGATGTTCTGGGGGCTACAATCCTCTGGTATAGATATCTCTCCATGTGGGGGGGGGGGAGAAGTTTGCACTGAACCTGTCAGCCAGTATGTTGGCAATGTGTGTAGGTTCAGTAATCTTCACATCATTTCAAACTCAGTCTGAGCATATCTGGGAGTGTCCTCCCAGGTGTCTAACATAGCTAAAGAAGGCCTTATGATTGTCTTTCGAGTCCTTGGTGATTTATCTCTCGAATTTGCCTTGCATGATTTTATGAGAGCTCGTAGTTCTTCACATATAATGAGCAAGGGTGTTCTACCTTACAAGGATTCTGCCCTATCTTGTAGTAGCTTCCTCCTTTTGTTGTAGAGCTTGTTTATGGCTGGGGTCCAGCAGACCGGACGCTTGGCTTTGGTACAAAGAGTCCCAGTTTTGTATGGGATTGCCTGATCCATGCAGTCCTGTAGGTGCTGGTAGAAGGCATATGCAAGTGATTCAGTGGTTTGAGTAATGTTTACCACTGACTCAGGGGCCTTAAAGGAGACCACACTAGTGTTTAGAAGTGTGAAGTCAGCTTTTGAGAAAGGCATATGTATGGTAACCGGCACCACCCAGAGCATTGTATGCCAATAGCAGAAGCTATTGTAGGTTGTCCAAACACACGTGTCCGTACACACGGAACATCATAGCAATAAACCATGGCCAGATGCGGGTAATGCTAGATATACCCACTGCAGACGTGGTGCGTTCCCGAGGCCGATGCCCGAGGGACCACACACACATAGCTGGCCTTAGGCATAGGCCAACTAGGAAGCCGCCTAGGGCGCCGCTCTACTAGGGGCACTTTTCCAGTATTTATTTGGTGTAGGTAGACCAGGATGGGGGTAGCGGGTGATGTGGTGGGGGCACCATGGAGTCCTTTTGCCTAGGGCACCACTTGACCTAAGGCCGCTCCTGACCACACAAAGGCAACCGTGGGTAAATACAGCAGTACCCACACCCAGACGCGGGTCATTGCTAGTATGCCATATCATCTAGGGAAAGAAACCATATATTACCAGACATAATGGCACAGCATAATGCCTGTCCGCCGCCCAACCGCAGACATACGGCACCCGCGGCGGTGCGGACGTACTGCGCGAGATGTCCGTTACCAATGTCGACACTGTCTCGCTATGTGAAACAAAGTCAACATAGCGATTCAATACTAAACAGCGACGGAGAGCCCGATGTCCCCGTTGCTGAGCTGTTAAACCGGTTCCGCCATGTTAAATGTGTGTAGCAGAGCGGGACTGCCCCAAACTAAGCAACGGACATGTCCGTGGCTCAGTGAAAGCTGTCACGCAATGTTAAACCCATGTAATATAGCGAGACAGGTTATAAATACCGAGGTATAGTAATGGAAATAGGTCCGGACGACCAGACCGTGCAATTACTATAACAGGATCTACAACGGCACGCCGCCAATCAGCACACGGTTAGGAATAATGGGGGGGGGATATGGTATCATAGACACGGAAAAACCGTGCCCATGTGACTCGTCTGGCATTCGTACATGGTTAGGGCAGTTCCGTACACTAGGCGGACAAGACCAAACCCAAAGCACCACAGGAACACCCTGACAATCAAAGGCCTGTATGCGTAGGGGATATAAGCCCCTGTGATCTGAATATCCCTGCGGTCACGACATATGCATCCTGGGCCATGAGCGGGAGGGAATAAGGAATGTTTAACATGTAGTACCGCACCTTTCCCAGCAGGAGAATGGATGCCTGTGACGTACGTGAGTGCGGGGGGGGGGGGGGGATATGTAAATTTAGCTAAGTACCATGGGTATGCATATAAATGAGACAGAACAGCTAACGTGTAGTGGTCACAGCAACCGGCAAACGTGAATGCAGTCCCGTTTGAATTACGACTATAGAACATATAAATGTGAACGTGTACGTAATGCGTCCATGCCGCAAAGACTGTTACATGTGTAAAGGTGAAAGTGTGTTCCGCACACGTCCGTCAACCGGATCAGAGATATGTTACCGGAACAGTCACAACTAATACAGACCACGTAACCACACAGACCCAGTAAACATATGTAAACAGAATACGGACATGCATGTGCGCCAACCCACAATTAGGAAATGCAAGTGCGCGTGCGCGTGTGTGATCCACTCACAGCAGGGAAAGTTAATGCTGTGTCCTCCACGTCAATTATACATGTCTCAAAACTGTCAGCCTCTGAAAGTATGGAATCGGACAATGCCATGTAAAGTACCATTAGAAATAGTGAGAAACACATGCTATGTGATAAGACAAACACAGAATGTGGATAGAATAATGTGTGTGTTAGTAGTATGGATTAATGACGGTTATGCATCTGTAACCCGACCAACTTGTCAGAAGGTGCCACCGTATGAATTGTGTTCAGTTGGCTCACACTTGTTGACTGCGCTAGGCTAGCTGGATATATGTCCAGTATCAGCAGAGGCCCGTGGAGAAATGCTCCACACACAATAATAGCACAACATACCAAAGTACTCATATATGTAACCAAAAAAGAACAACAATAGAAAGTGTCCTGAAAGGACTGGTTACACACAGATCCCAGACGACAGAGAAATATATGGCCAGTGGAAGCACGTCACAATTACGGGATCAGGTCCCTATAGAAGCAAGAAGGTCTCACATGACACGCCAGCAAATTGCCAGATAGACACAGGTCAATGTAACACACAGCAAGATTAAGGGCCAACCAGCGGTACACCATGCCAGAACCTGTACAGTGGAAAGGTATGGTATGGTAATAGATGTGTGTACACAGGTAATCCACAGACAGTAACAAAGCAAGGTATGAAACGAGGGGTTCACATGTATATATCTACACACAGCAGTCCGACGGCCCGTATATATGACACATGGACATAGATATGTCACTTGAAAACAAGATGTAAACAACTACAGTTTATTCCATATCATATTGATATAGTTATATGCAGTCATATTTATATTTAACATTGTGACTCTTATTTACATTCATATTTATACAAAATATGCATTTAATTGTACTTATTTATTCCATGATTTGGAATCTTAATGCAACAATTATACACATTAATATACAATATCATTATCAACACACTACATTCTAAGGTTTACTCACAACAATTATCAACTATGTTTCAATATACTGATTGTATTGACCAATATTGTATTTATATTAACACATTGTTGTTGTATTAATGTTTCCATTAAGTAATGTATGCAGCACCGATTTTTATATGTCACTTTATCTTTAAGACTTGGAGCACTGTCCACTTAACTATGAGCAAGTGTATTGATTAATTGTCTTTAAACTGACTCTGAAGGAAGTATATAAGGGATGACTATCTAATGTATTTCGTACTCTGACGACGCCCCATGTTAGTGGGTGAAAGCACTCAGTATCTTTGGACTGTGGAGTGTATCGTGTTTGTCATCGTCTGTTTTGGTCTGGTTTATGTTCATTAATGTCTTTTATGAAGATGACCAGGAATCAAGGTGTGCTGTACTTCCGCTTACTGGCACATGGATATAGATAGGCCAAGTAATACATAATATGGGTAGTCAAACAGACATCCGCGATTGGGGAACATACAGCATCAGTCAAAACCACTGGCCAGATGGTGACAGTCCAACAAGTTCTACACTTTACATATACACATTGGTGTCCATTGTAGGACCCCAAAAATTGATCCGTTTGCAATATCAACCAGCTGCGATCGACCCAGAAGAAATGACAGCCATGACTATGGCACAGCTAGACATATGCACCACCAGCGTGTTTAAGGTTGATGACAAGTGTCCATGAAATGCAGGACATATGAACAGAAATCCCCAGATTGTCGAGTCCATAGAAGTGCGTCCACATCCCAGTCCCGCACACATGAAGGATGTGTAATGTGTACCATCGAGGGTTGCAGCCATGGGATCCTGGGTATGCAGAAATGGGGCTCGGTGTTGTTTGGCAGATAATCCATTGGCCACCCTGGGAGGGATGTGGGCATAGCACATGCCTTACTCCCCACTAATGATGCAAAGCATCCACCGGATAATGCTGAAAGCAGGTGTGAAATGTGTACAGCCCTATATCAGTGTCCAGTAGGCAATTCCCGTGGATGGACAAGCGTACGACCAAGATGGCACCCATAACTGGAAACTTGGTGGAATTACACAGCTGCAGTAAGGCATAGCACAGGAAATACAGATAGGGACTACATTAGACATTCCCCATACAAAGTCAGACCATCGTGCGAATACCGGCGTACACAGCTCTCAATCTGCCATCACCAAAATGGGGATCCCTCGCTTCCATAATGCAGAACAAATGGGCGACCTGTGGAACACATACTAATGGCTCACTAACAACTTCAACTAGGAAGGTCATAGGATGGTTAAACTATGACGCTCCCACTTATAAAGAAGATCCTTTAATGAATTAATATGATTAATGTCAATTGACCATGGAATACACCTAATCAACATAAAATAACCGCTGGCAGCTTATGGCACACAATCCAAAAAACACATAGGTAGATGAAACAGTCAACGAGAAATTGTCCAGGACAGTGCCCAAATGGTATAAAAGGTTCCTTTATATACAAGTAAGCTTTCACCCGTGAGGCTCCGTCAGACCTACACATAACATAAAAGCATCCAGGCTTTAAATATCCCTCCTTACACTTTCATTGGTCAATTTCTCATCAAACAATGAACAATTAACCCCAGCATATAAAGCGCAGATGCGATGTTAAATACACACACATATATTAACAACTTTAAAAACATCCTATTAAAACATGTATGATATTATATTGTACTATGCCTAATTCTCATCAATTATAAATCTAACAATATATATAGAAAATATGTATATTATATCAATGTAAAACAGTGGTAAACAACTGAAAGAGTGGACTAATAGGTGTTAAATGTATAGCTGTACCTAAACTACATTCCTGTTATTTGGGTTTAAGCCACCTGCTTCTCAAAAGAGGCTTAATCTGTGCTTCATCATTCAGCCCTGTTGTGTGGTCAGCTCTCCACCTAATAATCCATCCCAATCCGCATTCTAAGGTATAGTTGATAAGGTCCCCCCCTCTGGGAGTAAAATCTAGCCTTTGTAAAACACTGAATGTAAAAGTATGCCTTGGGATGTGCTCATAGCCGGCTGTAGGCATAGGCCAACCCGGCGGCAGCCTAGGGCGCCGCACTAGCAGGGCCACCTTTCCAGTAGTTATGTCATGTAGGTACACCAGGATGGGGGCACCATGTGTTGTGGTGGTGGGAGCCATGGAACCCTATTGCCTAGGGCAGCGGTTGATCTAATGCCGCTCCCGTGCTGCCGTAGGAGGGGTAGTACGGTCTGCAGGTATGTGCTGAAGTGCACATGAAACAGCGGTCTACAAGGATTACCCATAGTGGCTTAATTCTGCACAGACGGCTATAGCGGGACATACACACGACCATGCACACAGCTCAGATAGACATGCACACACCATGAACAGGTAATTATACACAAGGTGTATGGCGTGTACGGGTACAGTTTCAGTACAGCAAGGATAGCTGTCTGCCACGATATCCAGCAGATGTCTCTAGGGCGTGCCGGAATATGAACGTTGCATGGACAATGAGTGGATATGCATCGTACCACAGTTCTATGTGTCAGCCGTGCAAATATGCGATACATGGGACAGACAGCTGTCCATGCAAGAGCAGCGCTATGGGCATAACATAAGTATGTATATATACATTGAGAGAGATACAGACGGACACATGTGGCAAGGCCGGGAGTGTAACGTACACAGCACCACCCCACCACACCACAGCAGGGCGCACGTGGAGAACACGCTACGGAGGTCGCCAACCACAGCAGGCACACAGGCAGTCCACGAGCTGCGTCTCACCATCCACAAACACAGAGATGTCGGCAGGATATAAGTGTTCTGTGGAACCTCTAAAGCCATAACCTATGAACATATGCGGCTGGGAGCATAGACACACACACACAGCTGGCAGGCATGGGGATTAACCTTACCCCCACCCACCCAACCGCACAACAGTATGACACAGGTATGGAACGCGCTACGTGGACCACTGAACACAGCACCGTCAGAGGCACACGTCTAGGTGGGTGACAACATCCGTAAAGGAATAGATGCCGATAGCCAAGGTATGTGTTGCGAAGCATCTAAAAGAACTACTCTCTACAGGGGCAGCTGTAAACACCCGCACACACACACGGGGAAGGCCCAGGAGTTGAACCTATGCCTACCTACATGAACACACTACAGCATGATGCATTTACAGAACGCGCTACCGAGATTACTGAGCACAGTGCTGTCAGAGGCATACTTCTAGGCGGGTGACATCATCCGTAAAGGAATAGATGCCAATAGGCAAGGTATGTGCTGCGGTTTACCTAAAGGAACTACTCTCACCAAGGGCAGCTGGAAACACACACACACATGGGGAATGGCCGGGAGTTGAACCCACGCCTACCTACATGAACACACTACAACATGATGCATTTACAGAACGCGCTACTGAGATTACTGAGCACAGTGCTGTCAGAGGCATACTTCGGCAGGTGACATCATCCAGAAGGAATAGATGCCAATAGGCAAGGTATGTGTTGCGAAGTGACTAAAGGAACTACTCTCACCAAGGGCAGCTGGAAATACACACAGGGAAGGGCCGGGAGTTGAACCTATGCCTACCTACATGAACACACCACAGCATGATGCATTTACAGAATGCGCTACCGAGACTACTGAGCACAGTGCTGTCAGAGGCATACTTCTAGGCGGGTGACATCATCCGTAAAGGAATAGATGCCAATAGGCAAGGTATGTGTTGCGAAGTGACTAAAGGAACTACTCTCACCAAGGGCAGCTGGAAACACACACACGGGGAAGGGCCGGGAGTTAAACCTATGCCTACTTACATGAACACACTACAGCATAATGCATTTACAGAACGCGCTACTGAGATTACTGAGCACAGTGCTGTCAGAGGCATACTTCTAGGCGGGTGACATCATCCTAGGAATAGATGCCAATGGGCAAGGTATGTGTTACGGTTTATTAAAGGAACTACTCTCACCAAGGGCAGCTGGAAACACACACACGGGGAAGGGCCGGGAGTTGAACCTACGCCTACTTACATGAACACACTACAGCATAATGCATTTACAGAACGTGCTACCAAGATTACTGAGCACAGTGCTGTCAGAGGCATACTTCTAGGCGGGTGACATCATCCGTAAAGGAATAGATGCCAATAGGCAAGGTATGTGTTGCGAAACGACTAAAGGAACTACTCTCACCAAGGGCAGCTGGAAACACACACACACTTCACACACACACGGGGAAGGGCCGGGAGTTGAACCCATGCCTACCTACATGAATACACTACAGCATGATGCATTTCCAGAACGCGCTACTGAGATTACTGAGCACAGCGCTGTCAGAGGCATACTTCTAGGTGGGTGACATCATCCGTAAAGGAATAGATGCCAATAGGCAAGGTAAGTGTTGTGACGCGACTAAAGGAACTACTCTCACCAAGGGCAGCTGGAAACACACACACCTCACACACACACGGGGAAGGGCCGGGAGTTGAACCTATGCCTACCTACATGTACACACTACAGCATGATGCATTTACAGAACGCACTACCGAGATTACTGAGCACACTGCTGTCAGAGGCATACTTCTAGGCGGGTGACATCATCCGTAAAGGAATAGATGCCAATAGGCAAGGTATGTGCGGCGTTTACTAAAGGAACTACTCTCTTCAAGGGCAGCTGGAAACACACACACCTCACACACACACGGGAAGGGCCGAGTTGAACCTACCACCTACATGAGCACACTACAGCATGATGCATTTACAGAATGCGCTACCGAGATTACTGAGCACAGCACTGTCAGGAGGCATACCCCTAGGTGGGTGATATCATCTGCAGAGGCAAGGCAGCCGATAGGGAATGAAGACAGAGTGCGCAGTCACACAGCATGTTACCATCCCAAGGTGGGCATACAGTAACACGGTAGTGCTGCACTCGGGAATACCAACTAACTATGGAGCACAACATCACGACATGGATACGGGATGCACCACAGACAGTATACCCTATGAGAGGGCAACCGGTGTGCATGATGTAGGCAGCCATTGTGGCATACCAACCACATATGACTCACCTGGACGGCCACCATGGCTATGCAGGATGTCATTGGCCATGGCTACACACCTAGTAGCAGACATCGGTGCCGACTGTACTGTGTACCCCATCGGTGTACTGGGCATGCCCTCATACCTAGTGGTCGCGAAGGGGAAACATACATGCACACGGGGTATCATCACAGACGGGCGCGGTGTGCACTGTACTGTGTGTCCATCTACAGAGCTGCTTACTGGGCATGCTCACACACTTAGAATCTGCAGAGTGCAGACATGCATACACATATGGTGGAATCATGGAAGGGCAGAGTGTGGACTGTCGTGTGCGTCCGCCCACACAACAGCAACCCGGGCATGCTCACACACGTGGCGGTTGCAAAGGGGAAACATACATGCACACGGGGTATCAACACAGACGGGTGCGGTGTGCACTGTACTGTGTGTCCATCTACACAGCTGCTTACTGGGCATGCTCACACACTTAGAATCTGCAGAGTGCAGACATGCATACACATGGGGTGGAATCATGGAAGGGCAGAGTGTGGACCGTCGTGTGTGTCCACCCACACAACAGCAACCCGGGCATGCTCACACACGTGGCGGTTGCAAAGGGGAAACATACATGCACACGGGGTATCAACACAGATGGGCGCGGTGTGCACTGTACTGTGTGTCCATCTACACAGCTGCTTACTGGGCATGCTCGCACACTTAGAATCTGCAGGGTGCAGGCATGCATACACATGGGGTGGAAT
>NC_056732.1:1415671783-1415795914 GCF_019279795.1 Protopterus annectens | reverse complement strand
ATTGCATTTTTTTTTGTTTTTGTTTCCAGAAAAATTTTTCAGCCCCTTTAAGAGGGACAGGTGTTTACCCCGGAACATGTGCAGCACATTTTCAGGGATTGCAATGTTTCTGTAACGATCTTTTGTCTAATATACCATCAGTGTCATATTTATTACCCCATTTTACTGACTATCTCACATTATGTGCTCTCTGCGATTGCATATGGTTCACGTCACCCGTCAAACGCGGATCACATGATCTGTTTGTTCACTAATCTCCCATATCCTCTACACGACTGCTACGTACCCTTCTCTCGTACCACGTGGTATCTCCTTCCCTGTATCCACTGTAGTGTGTATAATGACTACTTACTCTGGTGTGTGTTCCCCTGACCTATGTCCAGATTTAACACTATTTGGATTGGTCTTCGACCCGCTATCACAACTGTTAACAGAAACACAATGTAGTCTGGTCCCTGATCTACAATAGAGACAAAAAGGCAAACACTCCTTACCTGAGCCTCCTGCTTAAGGCTGCACGTTTTCTTCTTGGGATCCAGTTTTCCGCTTTTCAGCCACAGATCAGATGGTAGACAGCCTCTTTACACACAACAATTCAGTCGGAGGTCTTTTCATTCATGAAGAACCATTTAGGCAAATTCTCCTGCGTAGATGTCTAACCACTCATGCACTCTGAACTGTAGCTTACCAAGGGAATTCCGGATTACAAGGATCACAATGTCAAATAAGTTGTTAAAACCAGACTGTAGTTATCAGTAGGCTTTTCTAAGTGACAGTCACTAACACAGGAGGCTCGGGTTCACAAAGTTTTAGTAGTGTACACAGACAGGCAAAATAATATACAGTCCAAGTATGGGAGGTTTGTCTGACTCTATACAATAAGCAATTTCTTTATATAATGTTTACAATCAGCTTCTGCCCACCTTACTGACGTGGTCGGTCACAGGGCATTTCCATCACTATGGTCCGCAATAGTCTATACATACGTGGGTGCTGGGGTCGTGCTTTTAAGATGTTTTCCCATGAGAATGACACAGCCTTGCAAGGCACCTGGGCAATTACAGTGTCCTTCTGTGATTGTAGCTGTTTCAAGGATCCTGCACTGTTCCTATACAGTAGTCAGTTAATTTCTTAATACGTTGCTTTGTCTCTCTGGTAAGGAGTTGTACTCTTATCTTCGATAGAGCTCACAAGGCCATCCTCCTCAGGGGAAGGGGTGATGTTATGCATGTACATACATTTATTGTTCTGTAACCCAGCAGATAATTAATGGTGAGAGACATGAGCCTGCTGTAGTGGTTACTGCCAGGGTCAGAATTCCATCACAGTACAGCTTAGCTTCACCAATTACATGCAGAATCAGTTCTACTGCCATATTGTACGGTACAATTCAATGCATTATGTAGTATTTTGAGTCTAAACTGCCACTTCATATGTGTTTCTATATATATTTTTCGAACAACATCCATCCGGCCATATGCATGTGGTTCCGTCCTTTACCTTGACCGTGTGTATTTGGCCGTCCGGCAATGCTACTCTCCACATTTGATGTCCCACCTTCCCCTTCTTTGCCTGTAGCACCCTGTTAGGACGTCCTGTTTGGTAGGCACGTGTTCCGCTATATGTGATCGACTTCTCTGCATGGCTAATCATCGATGCGGTGGTTCAACAACCCGACTTGTCCACATGTGTACAGTTATGTGCACCGTGTCGTATGCAAACCTATATGGTTTGGACGGGTACATACCACATGCGGGATGTACACATTCTGCAGACACATTCACATGCAGCCATTTCCATATGTGTACCTGAGGTGGGTTGGTGACATGTGGGGTACGTATTTGCCCGCGTGGCATTGCCTAACACAAACATCCTACCACATTTCAGGTATGCACATTGTGTGTAGGTGTATAGCTGCACACGGATGCTAGCAGGTTTGGGTGCACAGGTGTACATGGGTGGGACTGACATGCTACAATGAGGCTATTGTGTATTACATCTGACTGCATGCGTTCTGCTTCTGGATATTACACTTCAACATACGCCATCCAGTGTATGCGACGGAGACGTTGCTGAGTGTGGGATATGTTGCTATGCACATGTTTTCCTGGGTTTGAGGTATCTTGATTCCTTCCTGTTGTTATGTCAACACAGCTACCCGGCTATGTACTCTCACTACTGCTTGTGACCATTATGGTTGGCACCTTTTCCAATGCCCATAGTGGGACATGTTTTGTGGAAACTTCAGATTTTGCAGGGTAACACATACCCACGGCAGGTGCAGTTGACAGAACTTCACTTGTTTCCCATACTATACGCTTATTCTGTTAGCATTTGGGTTCCTTATTCAGTTTCTTATGCCATGTATGTGTTTCATATACGTATTATATGTTTTATGCTACTATTACATGTATATTGCGGGAATATTTTTGGCAGGATCTCGGTCATTTTCCATTTTGAATTTTGCAGGGACACAACTGTCCAATCAGGGACTGTCCATGGCACATTGTGACAGCTGGTAACCCTGGTGACCATGCCCATGTCGCTAATGGGGTGGCCACCTTTTCCAGTTGCCAAGGTGGGATATTTCCGGGACTCACATCTGACTTTACAGGCCGACACATACACACGGTCACTATATAGCATAGAACTTCACTTGTTTGCCTAAATAAAAGCTTATTGTTGTGGCAGTTTGGTTGCTTATTCTGTTTCTTGTGACATTTAGGTATTTCAGTTACGGATATAACCAATTCATGCTACCATTACATTAAATACGGGATATCATTATGTCCTGCAATCTTTGCACATTTGCCATTTTTAATATTTTTTTCGGGACACGACTGCCCATAGGGGGACTGCCCCTCGCAAGGTGGGACGGTTGGTGACCTTAGTCGCTACTCCTATGTCGGTGCGGTGCGCTGACATGCTGCTGTACACCTTCTCTGAGTATGCACTCACAGTACATTGCGTGGCCGGACACGGTATTACGCGTATCCTTTGTTCCTTGGACAGGTACAGTTCGGGCTGCGTGGGTTTTATTTGCTTCTCTGTTTAGTTGGGACGGGTACTTTGTTGCATACTCTGAGTACATTTAATTCTGCACGGGCCATGGCTGCAGCCATTTCTATTCTGGGCGGACTATGGCAGCCAGCACTTTAGGTTGCTCTTCGCCTGCCTGCTTAGACACGCCTACTGACGCATCCTACTTGGGCTCGCTCACGTACACTACGCACGTGTCTGTGGTTACGGTGCACTCTCA
The DNA here is from genome assembly GCF_019279795.1 of Protopterus annectens. Classification (NCBI taxonomy): domain Eukaryota; kingdom Metazoa; phylum Chordata; order Ceratodontiformes; family Protopteridae; genus Protopterus; species Protopterus annectens. The sequence goes on along the minus strand of NC_056732.1, from coordinate 1,415,792,655 downwards.
TTAATATGCATATGGCGCTACTACGCCGGCTATTCACTGCACCGCCGGCGCAGACCTTACGCCGGCCTTGCGCCGAGCTTCATGAATCCCGGGGATTAATTTAACATATTTACAATATATACACAAAAAGGAAGAAATCCAGCATCACACACTGTTATACAATGTTAGGAATACATTGAGTCATCAAGGTAATCTTATACAATTAACTCATCATGAATCTTGGTATTTCAATAGCAACATTTCAAGGTTATGTCAATCATTGAAAGTCTTAGTATGATTTATAGATCTTATTCTGATCACTTCTTTTTCAGTTTTACATAGTACTGCTGTTAAATTTAAAAATTCTTTGAATATAGGAATTGAGTTTGATTTCTAATTTTTTGTAATAACTTTTCTAGTGACTGCCAAGAGAGACCCCAAACATTTTTTGTTCTTTGGCTTTTACAGCTACAGGAAGTGGAACTTTCATTAGTATTACTGATCTAGTGAAAGAACAATTATCTGACCATAGCCCCTTAAAAACATATTTATCTCTTCCCAGTATACATTTAATTTTTCACGTAGATAAACATGTGTATCCAATCAGCTTTTACATCTTTACTACATCTCCAACAAACTGACGGAGTAAGAGTTAGAGCTTTTATGGTGAGTAGCAAATATTCTATGTATTTATTCATTTTTCCAATATAAACTTTTAGAAGTTTGACTAACTGATTTAAGTAACAAAGTTTTATTCTTACCAGCTATAGATTCACTCAATCCACTACTATGTAAAAAGTTCCAGAATTTTGCATCAAAATTATTATCATTATTTATAATTAACTTACACATTTTGGACAAGCTTTCTTTGTAGGTCATTTTGGACAAGCTTTCTTTGTAGGTCAGTCTACCTTCAGTAACAGCATTCATTTATTCATATAATGGGGGAATAGTGTTCTGTTCTTCTTCACCCATATTATCCCAAATTAATTTAATTTCTTACTGATGGATTATATTAAGTGGTTAGCAGATTCATCCAACTTATATTAAATGGGTTGATATTAGAACATCAAACATTTAACAGTCTGAACCACTAAAGATTGACCTTTAGTGATCGAACTGTTAAAACATCGAATGTTCATAAAAAAAAATCTAAAAAAAAAAAAACTAAAAAGTGTAGGCAGGGGGGAAAGACCCCCTGCACTCCCCACACCCCCCACTACTTAAATATACCAACTGCGAGACCGCACTACATTGCAGTAAACAGAAATCTTACCTTACAGGGATTTCCATTTACCCGCTCGATTTTCTGCCCTTTCGCTCTTCTCGGGTCAACAATGTCAGATTCGATATTGTCAGCTTTCGAGAATTTAATATAGACCCTATTAAATCTTAAAACAATGTTAAAATGAATTTACTAAAAAGGAGTGGATTAATATTATGGTCTGACTGCTTTGGAAAAAGGAAAAGCCAAGTCCCCACAATATTTAAACAGTGGTAAATTTTCACAATGGCTGATCTATAATGAGACGATGTAGAGGTGTAGGATAATATACTTTTGGATCCTCAAAGTGTAGCAGTCCTGAGTTAGTTTCCAACAGTCTCATTTGCCTACAGTGTGAGCCTGAGCAAGTCACTTAACTAGACATTGGTCATAGTAAAAAGGAACTGGTTAACTTTTTTAATATAGGCAGAAAGTGACTGCCTGTTGGTGGCAACATTGATTCAGTTAGTAAATTTTTTTTTTTTTTTTTTTTTTGTTATTGCAATCAAATTTATTAGAGAGATAAGGAAGGAAAACAGAATGCAAACAAGCACATTCAATAATTAAACTTCAGAACCATTAGAATGTGTAACAAAGAAGCAGACAATATTTTGCCATTATAGACCTCCCAATTTACAACTTTAAGTAAATTACAACTATAAACAGTTTCATTGTATCTTCCACTTAAAGGATAGAATTATCTTTCACCAGTGAGCAGTAGGAGTAACATGAACTGAACCATGGATGGACAAAAAGTGCCTCTTTTGTCCAAAGCAGATGATACAGGGTCACTGATGCTTTTACCTATTCCATACTCTGGAACAGGCTACCCATCTATGTCAAGTAAAGTTCTTCATTAGCACTCTTCAAGAAAAATCTTGATGAGTGGATGGGAAATAGGAAATACACCCCGGGGATCACTTCTGTGTCTCTGCTCAACAGTGGCACAGGAAAATAACTTTCTTGGGTGGCATAAGCCAGGGAATCTTGTTGGCTTGGCTCACGTTGGCCCTTGGGCCGATAGCCTAGAACCTACCTATGAACCTATGAATCTATGCATCCTTATGCATAGCTCTCTTGGTGAAAGAGTTTCAGTTTTTTTTCTAGTTTTCCATTCCAGAAAAATATATGTGTGAAGAACTGATAAGAGTTGAAGCACCCAAGCCTGTAAAGGAGTATGTAGTTCCTTAAGCACACAGTGGTCCACAGTTAAACGTAATAAGGTGTAACATGGAACTTTAATTTTAAAACTTTGAGTTATTGTCTTTGTCAAAAAAGCACACTGACTATATTTTCTAGTGCATGATAAGAATTTATGCAAATCATCTGCATTTGTGCTATCAAACCCTGCATACACCTGCATTATCCAGAAGCCATGCTTCACACTATGAGCAAGGGTCCAATATCTGTCTACCAGAATAGCACATTATTTTCATAACAATACTCAGTGATCTTATGTTGCCTCAAATGATACATGAAATCGGAGGAACACACCATATTACACCCTAGCAAATATAAAGAAAAGTGCTCCCCTAGTGTTGTGATAGTGGTGTGCCATCCACACTCTGGGCCTGTAATCAAGGAACCTGAATCCTCACCACTGAAACTGGAGAGAGATGTGCACTTGGAATGCAAATGGATACACTCAGTATTTCCAGATGCAGACCTCTTTGCAGAAAGCATAATCTCCCTTAAGAGCACAAAGGGAAGACATTCACCCTGGGGTCTGGACTTCTCTATATCTGTCTCCCCTCAGGCCACCAGTAAGACATTCTCCAATGGTACAGTTGTAGGGTTAATCCTTAGTCGAGTGCGAAAGCCAAGTCCAGCACCCTCTCTGTAAATCCACTACGTCATGTCCCTGGCCCAAGTAGCTCACACACACACACACACACACACACACACACACACACACACACACACACACACACACACACACACACACACACACACATACTCTGAGAGATTTGATTTTTCACACACACACCTGGGAAAGGCTGGCTACCACCAGATGCTCTATAATCAGCTACTCTAAGGCTCTTAAAAAATGGTATCTAATTATACTGTGTAATATTAATACTAATGCAAATGATAGTAATTGACCAAGACATCTCAGCCTTCTGGAGTGGACGACACAGTGTCAGCAAATATACGTAAGCACTTCAAAGGTTAAATACTTTCTACAAGGAACAGTCACAATAAAGTTTTACATATATTTAATAATAAATAATAAAAGACCATAAAAATACTGAATATATATTCACAGTAAACTACAGAGTTCAGATCACAGGAAATATTGAAAAGAACATTGATGGACAGACTCAGACAAATAAAGAAAAACAATATCTAAACTAAGCTTCACTATGTTCCTGGCTGAATCTAGGAGAATTACTATTCTCTAATAACTCTCTTAATAGTGCAAGGCACAATGAAATATGTGAGCAGTCTTTCTAGTCAGGTTCCCCAAAACAGAGTACCCTCCTCAGAGATTAGTCTCTGTAAAATATAATATCCAGGATGGCTTGCAGAGTGACCTCATCTGGTCACCTAACTCTAGGTTCTTACACTATTCTCCTTTGAAGCTGAGACAGGAATTTAGCATAGACAGCTACAATACACATCTAAATGTTTATGGCAGTGCCTGGGGATTTCTCTCTTTTTACTGAACTAATGGATAAAGGCTTGTTCTAGACCCACAATCTCTGGTCCTATTCAGCACTGTGGGGTGCCATTTTAATGGTTTAGCAGCTGATTTACATTTCCCTTATTTTTCTTAAAGTACATTAGCTGGTTAACCTTTACAGTGCAGTATCCTCCATTAAAACACATACATTTAATTCAGTTACAATAATACGTGTATAATTCCCTTCATTCCAGCAGGGTGCATTGTTGATACATTTTAACATAGGCAAACCTGACAAATACATTGTCAGCATAAACAACCGTACACATCAGTTTGATATACAAATTACATATAATTATTTACAAAATTCCAGCTAGCTGTGCTGGCACAAGTCATATATCCACTGCCCTACTTCCCCTAGCATGGGTGGCAGTACTTTCTATCATCACACCTCTCCCCACTTTGAAGACTCAAGTTAGTTTTCCAAGTGCCTCTTGAGAAACGTAGCTTGAGAGAAATATGCCTATCTAAGAATATGTTACCCCATTCTCTGTCTTGAGATTCCATCTGCCTTGTCATTGCTGACCCCACTAAAGTGCTGCACTGACATATCATATGCTTGTAACCCTAGGTTCCACTATAGTAACTTGGGATTTTGTTGGCTGGCTCCTTGTAGCCATAGATCCAACTCAGATTCCTCCTGCAATCTACTGCAAATACTTAGCACAAGGGCCTCCCTGTCAATGTAAGGTTTCATCATGGTAATATGGTACAATTTGTGTACTGCCTCCTGCTTAGCAGTTCTGCTATGTAGTTAGCATCACTACTGGCCTTCCTAACCACTTTGAATGGTCGCTCCCAAGCTGCCTGTAGCTTAATGTGTCTAACAGGAATGAGCACCACCACCTGCTGTCCCACAGCATACTCTCTGTCTCATGCATTCCTGTCATACCACACCTTGTTCTCCCACTGGGCTCCTACCAGGTTCTTCTGGGCCAAGCTCATGAGTTGCCTAAGCCTTGTCCCAAGGTTTAGGACATGTGCCCCAACAGACTCCCTGTATGATTCACACTCACCCTTCCACTCATCATGAATCATATCTGGATGTCCCCTCACCCTATGCCCATACAGCAACGCAAAGGCTGAAAAACCTGTGGATTCCTGGGGTAACTCTTGGTAAGCAAATAGCAGATGGGGCAAATATTTGTCCCACTCTCTCTTGAACTGGTCTGCAAATAATCATAACATGATCTTTAGTGCAGAGTTTAACCTCTCCACAAGACCATTAGTCTGGGGCTGGTAGGGGGTTGTTTTTAGATGCTTCACTCCACAGTGCTTCTACACACATGCCAGCAGGTTTGACATGAAATTATCACCTCTGTCAGTCAGTATTTCACTTCAGACTCCTACCCTGCTAAAGACCTCTAGCAAAGCATTTGCCACTTTCTCTGTCTGACGGAGGACAGAGCCACCACCTCAGGGTATCTAGTAGCATAATTTACTCTCACTATGATATATTTCTTTCTTGTGGAACTTTGGGTACTCAGAGACCCCACAATATCCATAGCTACTTTATGAAATAGCTCCACAATCACAGGCAAAGGCATCAAAGAAGCACTGACCTTGTCTCCTGCCTTGCCTTCTTTTTGGCTCTGCTCACAGGTCCTGCAGTACCCTGTTACATCCCTGGCAACCCCAGGCCAATAAAAGTTCTGCATAATACATCTCTTGGTATGCTTTATGCCTGCATGACCTACAAAAGGAAAATCATGGGCTATGGCTAAAAGTGCCAGATGGTAGGTTCTAGGCACTACCAACTGTTGTATTACCTCAGCCTGTATCCCTCCTTCAGGGGTCCACTCTCTATTCAGTAACCTTTGTTCTAGTGACCAGACTCCCATTTCCTTGAGACTCAGATGCTTCCCTAGCTACCTCCATCAAACCTTGCAATGTAGGGTCTGACAGCTGAACCTGTCTCACCTCTTTCTTTATCCCACTCTCTGTCTCTCTATCTATCTATCTATCTATCTATCTATCTATCTATCTATCTATCTGTCTGTCTGTCTGTCTGTCTGTCTATCTATCTATCTATCTATCTATCTATCTATCTATCTATCTATCTATCTATCTATCTGTCTGTCTGTCTATCTATCTGTCTGTCTATCTATCTATCCATTTATCTATCTATCTATCTATCTATCTATCTATCTATCTATCTATCTATCTATCTATCTATCTATCTATCTATCTATCTATATGTCTGTCTGTCTATCTATCTTTCTGTCTATCTATCTATCTATCTATCTATCTATCTATCTATCTATCTATCTGTCTATCTATCTATCTGTCTATCTGTCTATCTATCTATGTCTATCTGTCTATCTGTCTATCTATCTGTCTGTCTGTCTGTCTGTCTGTCTATCTATCTATCTGTCTGTCTGTCTGTCTGTCTGTCTATCTATCTATCTATCTATCTATCTATCTATCTATCTATCTATCTATCTATCTATCTATCTATCTGTCTATCTATGTATCTATCCTATCATCGCTATTATTTTCCACTTGCTTCCCCATTATACCTGCTCACTGACTGCCTCAGTCTTACTCAGTCATCAGGATTCTTTGGTTTCATTGCTAAATCGTTGCTTATATATAATTTCTTACCAAGTTAACATTGTATATATACTTCATGGATGGTACTATTTCCAGTTGTCTTCTTATCTAATTTCTGTGTTTTATTGGTTTTGGTATTTTTTATCTGTTTTGTTTGATTTTGTAGCTTTTCTCACCAGGTATTCAGTGAAAATGGGCTACTGGCCCAGTTGGACACTACCTGGTAAACAAATATAAATAAATAAATAAATAAATAAATAAATAAATAAATAAATGGCATCTGACAGAGGTGCCTCACTGTCAGTCTGGGTACTACAACTCACCTTTGCCCTTGCAGTCACCCTGTCCATGGGGAACATTAGTACCTACCAGCAGCTGAGGCTCATCTTCAGGCTCTCTGCTACAGGGTAGCTTCCTCCCTGAATTAGCCACATCACCAGTCTTGGCTTCAGGGGTGCGGTCTGTCTGGGTCTCCCTCAGGCTGCCAGACCCACATGTCTGCCTCCAAGCCTGACTGTTTGTCACTGCATGCACACAAGGTACTGCATTATCAAAATCATTCCCTATCAAGACATATGCAGGGATATCCTCAAATACACCAACTAGCTTGCTTCCTTTTCCACCCACCCAGACAAGGTGAACCCTGGCCAAAGGCATTTGGAATGGGATCCCTCCTAAAGCTCTGAATAGAGTGGACTGAACAAGCAAGTACTTCTCCTCTTTAACCATTACAGGCTTCACAATGGTTATATCAGAGGCTGCTTCTCTCTTGGCAGTGCCCAGTTTTCCATTCACCGAGATAGGATACAAACTCTAGCGATAGTTTGATACTGCTGATGTCTCCAGACAACTTACCACTAACTTTCTGTTACCCCCACTTGCTGACTGCCCTACCTTTTGTTTCCCACCTTGCCTCTGTGAACATCTATATGCCACATGGCCCCATTGCTTATATATAAAGCATTAACCCTTGATCCTGGCCCTGTACCTAAACTAGTGGCTTTACCTCTTACTGGCAGACTCTCTTGGGGCAGTTTAGGCTGCCCACCATGGATTCCCTTATATCCATGTGCAGCACTAGGTATCCCTTTCCTGTGCAGTGATGCCCTGCTAACTAAGTAAAAATCCCCCTTTTTCCCCAGTTCATCTGCAGAGTTGCATTCCCTGTCTGCCAACCAGATTCTCATGTCCTCAGGCAAATTGCTAAGGGCTATATAGGTTCATAGGTTCATAGGTTCATACTAGGCTATCTGCCCTAGGGCATTTATAAGCCTAGCCAGAGTGTGTTTGGCTTTCGCCACCCATTTTAAATTAATTTTGGTATGCATTTTTTGAGGTTAGTATACTGTGCCTCTATCTAACAGTGACACAGAAGTGATAGCCGGGGTAAACCTATGATCTCCCATCCACTCATCAAGATTCCTCTTGAAGAGAGTCAATGTGGGACTCTGCCTAACCTGGACTGGGATTTTATTCCAGAGTGAAGGGAGCCTCTGGGTTATGAATCTGTCCCTCCAGCATGTCCTATTTATTTCAGTGCTGAGGTTCAAGTCTCTCGAGCGCGTAGCTCGATGGGATTTGGATTTTCTGAGGTGCAGCATGTCCATTAATTCTGGGTTGGACATGGCTTTATACGTCAGGCACAGATCGCCTCTGAGCAGGCGGTATGCCATTGAGTAGAGCTGGAGTTTCTTTAACCGGGCAGCATATGGCATCTGTTTGAGCCCTTTGATCCTCTTGGAGAGGTACTTTTGGGGTCTTTCCAGTTGCTGCAGGTGTCTGGTAAGGTACATCCCAAAAGGGCATTGTACTCAATTATGGGCCTGATGAGGGATGAGTAAAGAGGCACGATGACCTCCCCTGATCTAGATGTGAATCCCTTCATGATTAGGTGGGCTATATAAAATGTTTTTCTAACCACTTTGGCCACATGGTTGTCAAATGAGAGATTGCTATCAACTTGGGTCCCCAGGTCCCTAATGACTTCTTCTGTACTTAATGGATTACCACCTATGTGGTAATTTGTGGGCACTTTGTTTTTGCCAAAGGGGATGACTATACACTTTTGGCATTTAGCTTGAGGCCATGGCTCTGGCACCAGTTGTCTGTTTCTATGAGGCCCTTTTGGAGGATGCTTGTGTCAGCTGGAGAGTTGATTATGGCACCCAGTTTGCAGTCATCTGCGAACTTGGTCAGCCACAGTCCTTCTGTGTTGGCCTGTACCCGAGAAATATATACCGAACAAGAGAGGTCCCAGGACTGAGCCTTGTGGGACGCCACTTGTAACTGGTTTGGAGTCTGACATGGCTCCAGCAATTCTAACCATGTGGGTTCTGTCCTTGAGCCAGTTTGCAACCCATCTAGTGACATAGGGGTTTATATTTAAGCTGGTGAGCTTATCTATAATGCCCGAGTGGGGTATTGTATCGAAGGCTTTGCGAGGTCCAGGTAGGCTGTGTGGACCACCTTCCCTCGTCAATGGCCTTGGTGACTGTTTCAAAGAAATCAACCAGGTTTAAGAGGCAGGATCTGCCCTTAACAAAGCCAAACTGGGTAGGATCCAGTGTCTGTAGGTCCCCAATATCTTTATTTATGAGGTCCATGATGATCCTTTCCATAGCTTTGCAGACCAAGCTAGTCAGGCTTATGGGGCGATAGTTTCCAGGATCCGTTGAGGCACCACCTTTGTGGAGAGGGACCACTGTTGCTGTACGCCACTCTTTGGGTACATATCCTGTAGTAAGGCTAAGATTGAACAGTAGTTTTATGTTTGGGTTTAGCTCTTCTTGGAGTTCATGTAGGGGCAGCCGGGACACCATCTGGTCCCATTGATGCTGTGTTTTTTGCTTTGGAGAGGGCGGCTCTTACCTGAGCATCTGAGATGTCAGGGGGGCAGCACTCTGTTGGGATAGATATTTGCCCTTTTGGTGAGGAGAGGGGGGAGAAGTTTGCACTGAATCTGTCAGCTAGGATGTTGGCAATGTCTGTGGGCTCGGTGTATTTTTTGTCATTTTGGACTAATTCTGAGCATATCTGGGAATTCCCACCCAGGTTCCTAATATAACTAAAGAAAGCCTTGTGATTATCCTTAGTGTCCTGTGCAATTTTTCTCTCGAAGCTGGCCTTAGACGATTTTATGAGTGCCCGTAGTTTTTTGCTAATACTAATCAGAGATGCCTTCCCTTTTTGGGATTTTGCTCTATCATGTAGTAGCTTATATATATATATATATATATATATATATATATATATATATATGTAGATATATATATATATATATATATATATATATATATATATAGATATAGATATATATATATATATATATATATGTGTAGATATATATATAGATATATATATATATATATATATATATATATATATATATATATATATATATATATATATATATGGATCTAATTCTAAACCTTGAAATCCCATACAATCAAAACTCATTTTCACAAGACATAAATCATGAAACCTTGAATAACTGAACAGCAAATTTTTCCCAGTGTAAGTAAATACTTGCCCAAATGTAAACAAAACACACACCATAGTAAATAAAATCCACCTAGGTGGGTGGCTATATATACCTAACTCCGGGATCCCACTACAATGGAGAAAAGGGCATGTTGAGCAGGTGTTTACTTACCCTGGGAAGAATTCACTGTTCAGGTTCTCTGGTTTGATTCTCGGCTAGGCTGCTTTCTGTGCAGAGTCTAAACAAATAATAAAAAATAATTATATTAGAAAAGTCATATTATAAAAATATATATAACAAAGAAGAAAAACATACATTACAAACCTTTCCCAATCCTTTTGACACAACCATTTTTTTCTATTTATTAAACAGTCCCACATTTTCTGTACAATAATTCATCCCAACATAAAAGTCATAATATCTATAAGGCTGCCAAAAGATATTTATCACATCTAACTACAGTAGCAGTAGTGCAATTTTTATAATATCGGTACAATATCATATACATATTTAAAGAAGAAATGTTCCAGAACATCATAGGTTCACAGGTTCATAGGTGTATACTAGGCTAATGACCACTAGGGCCCTTATAAGCCTAGCCATGCAACCTAAATGTCACCCACAAATTTGATTTATATAGGGGATAATTTACAGATTGCCTCTGTTCATCAGAGACAAAGGTGCCAGACCAAGGGTGAATTTCCATTTACCTATCCATTGGCCCAAGTTGAGCTTAAATAGGGATGGGAATTCTTTGGGAATCATATCTGTTTCCCCATGTCCTATTTATGTTGCAAGCAAAATGTAGGTCTTTTAATCTAATATTTCTGATGTTGTTTGTTTTGTGAATGTGCAAAAGGTTCATCAAAACAAGATCCCAGGATACCTTATAAGGCAGTCAAAGACCACCTCTCAGAAGTCTATATGATGCTGAGTAAAGAGACAGGGCTTTGGGGTGATCACCGTAGGATATCTTGTTTGCTCCCTGTATTCTTTTTGTAAGGAACCTTTGTGGATGTTCCAGTTGTTGCTTGTGACTGGCCGAATGCATACTAAAAGGGGCATTATACTCTATAATGGGCCTGTTGAGGGCCAAGTACAGTGGTGTGATGACCTCCCTGGACCTAGATGCTAAGCCCTTGCTGATCAGATGAGCAACATAGAAGGATTTTCTTATTACCATGGACACATGTTGATCAAAAGCTAGGTTACTATCTACATGGCTTCCCAGATCCCTGAATAGTGAATCAACTTTTAGGGGTGCTTTATTGATGACATAGTTACCCGCCGTGGCTGACCTTCCAAAAGGTACTGTAATACATTTCTTGGTAATGAGGTTTAAACCATGGCTTTGGCACCAAGCATTTGCCTATGTCAAACCTTCCTGGATGGTGTTCAGTTCTTGGGAAGATTCAATGACTGCTCCCAGTTTGCAATCATCTATGAACTTGGTAAGTAAGAGCCCTTTAACATTGGCTTTGACATTAGAGAAATAGATGCTAAAGAGTAGCAGGTCAAGCACAGAGCCCTGGGGAGCTCCATTGGTTACCAGCCTCTTTGTAGATGTGGCCCCATTGATTCTAGCCCCCATGGTCCTATTAATGAGTCAGTTATTTGTCCAGCATGTTATAAAGAGTTTTATACCTAGTTCTGTAAGTTTGTTGACAATGCCCAAGTAAGGTATTATATCAAATGCTTTAGCCAGGCCTCGGTAAGCTGTATGCACCATTTTTACCACATCCATTACCTTACAGAGCTTTGCCGAGAAGTCCACCAGATTCATTAAAGCATGACCTTAGTTTGACAAAACCAAACTGGAATGGATCCAGTGTCTGGAGGTCTCCTTTGTCCTTGTTGATAATTTGCATGATAATTTTTTCCCATAGATTTGCAAATAATACTTTTCATACTAATTGGTCTGTAGTTTCCAAGATCTGTTCAAGGTTGTCCCTTATGAATGGGGGTGGTTGTTGCTGTCCTCCATTCATGTAGCACAAAGCCTGTTTTAAGGCTATAGTTAAATAATGACTCCAGGCATCCTGGTGAGTCATATTGTAGCCTGTTCAGGAAGATCCTGACAGAATTTTATTAACAAAACATACAAATCTTCTAAATTCTCCCCTAAAGGATTGAAGCCTAGAGCAGTTAACAAATGCATGATAAGTTGTTTCTTCTACTCACCCTACCCACATAATCTTAGTCCCCTTATTCTATTTCTACTTCTGGTGAGTATTTTTTTTAATCATTAAATGCCATAACAAATCATAAAATTCGTGGAACATGTTTAAATCTTTCTTTCCTAGCATTAATATATTTATGATACTTGTAATCAAAGGAAAGCCATGGTCTTTCATAAAACTGTTGATCCTTAATAGCTTCATAGTATAATGTCCTACAAGATACTTCGTTAGACAACGGGAATTTCCATGAAAAAATACAATATATATATTTTTATAGCACAATGTTTTTCTATTCTTCTTTAATGTGAAAGAAAACATTCCCAAGTATCTTTATATTTTCCCCAAAATATCTGTCCAAGTTTACCTTTTTGTTACTGACTAACTTTATTCAGTATCCACTTTAATTGGCAGGAGGCTAGATAAACTACAGGATGTATCATCCTTAAACCACTGCATTCTCTTTTATTATAGACTACATTTATTCTCATCTAGTTTATTCTAGAGCCCCACAGAAAAATAAAGAAATTGTCCAATAGCAGGTTTTCTTTGATTTTTGGGAAACTAAAGAACTTTCCTAAATAAGCCAGTTTCCATAAGAACATAGAATGTAACAAAAAAACTTTCTTTTTAAATGACATCTTAAACAAGACCAGCATTTTAGAGATTGATGAGAAATTGTAATAATTCATTCCATTGCAATAAAACATGTTTGTTCATTATCATATTTAACATGCAGGATTTTAATATAATTGTTTAGAAAACTGTATATCCTTATAGAGCTGTATATTTCCAAACCCCAAACATATTTTTCATATTAAAACATAAATCAATGTTCTGCAGCTAAGATTGTACCCAATGAAGCACAAGAAGAAGGAAGTGTTCTGATTGGACAGCTATGGTCAAATCATCAGCATAGGAAACAAATGTTGGAACCCTTATTCATGGAATAATTTCCCACCCAGCATTACAACAACAAGGCACATTTTCTTGAATCAATGCATTAGTTATTATACTAAATAAAAAGCAAAACACCCAAGGAACACCTTTCTTTTACAACTTAACCTAATTTAAGCCTTTTTTCTATAAATGTATTTACTAAAGTATGGCCCCATGTTGTCAGGTATATAACTTTTACAACATCTTGCAATAAAACATGTTTGTTCATTATCATATTTACAGGATTTTAATATAATCGTTTAGAAAACTGTATATCCTTATAGAGCTGTATATTTCCAAACCCCAAACATATTTTTCATATTAAAACATAAACCAATGTTCTGCAGCTAAGATTGTACCCAATGAAGCACAAGAAGAAGGAAGTGTTCTGATTGGGCAGCTATGGTTAAATCATCAGCATAGGAAACAAATGTTAGAACACTTATTCATGGAATAATTTTCCACCCAACATTACAACAAGGCACATTTTCTTGAATCAATGCATTAGTTATTATACTAAATAAAAAGCAAAACACCCAAGGAACACCTTTCTTTTACAACTTAACCTAATTTAAGCCTTTTTTCTATAAATGTATTTACTAAAGTTTGGACCCATGTTGTCAGGTATATAACTTTTACAACATCTTGTATTTGTTGGCTAACCACGTAACTTTCTAGAATATTCCACACACTTGTATGACTACAAGAATTGAATGTTTTTCAGACATCATAAGAAAGAAGTAAAAACCTTCTGACTGTCTTATATTAAGAGTATCAATGACTTCCCAAATTAGTACTAACATATCTTTGCTATCTTTTCTTTTAATGCCAAAAATTCCATCTTGAAATTGATGGGGAAATGTCTCCTTATTGAAATGTCCACAACCATAATTCCAAGTGTCAACAGACTGAAAAAAAAGACCAAAAATGTACAAGAAGAGCAAATATCAGACAGCACTGTTCTCATTTAAATGTTTTATGCAGGGATGGGGCAACCCTAGAAATCACCCCTGATGTTGTACATATCAACTTTGAGATCACCAAACCTCAGAGGAAAGGGAATATTCTCAGAAATGGCCCTCTCAGACTTGCTATGCTGGCACAGTCTCAAATATAATGTCACAAAAACTTTCACACATGCACTTTTGTTGCATTAAATCCCACTAGGACTGCAATGTCATCTCAAATCATGTGCCTATCACTACTTGTCCCTCTTTTTGAAGAAATTTAAACAATTAGTAGAGATGATTTCTTGTTCATTCATTGAAAAGTCCATATTTTTATTTCTTATATCAGCCACATATGAAAAGCATGTTGTAACTTTGCTAACATGAAGTCCGGTGTTACCTAAATTAGAGTCTAATGAAATAAACTAGGCAGCCTTTACTGTAGATCCTTTAATAACAGATATCATATCCTGTCTAACATCCAACTCATTATCCTCTGCCTTCTCCATTACTTGGATCCATGAAGCCACCAAGGCATCTATAGGTTCATCACCATTTAGACATTTCTGAAATTGATCTAATGTTAAGCCACCTTCATGAATGACTGTAAAAGCCACTGAATCTGATGATTCAGACTGCTGACAAGGCAAGCACTCCTCATTTTCCATCATGCAACATTCCAACAGCCCATTTCAATACTTCCAGAATCCAAAAAGACTAGAGTGAGTTCCAAATAGCCTGGACAATATTTCCCTAGTAATGCAATTACCACCTTGAGTCTCCCCTGAAAAGACATCATTAGGTTAGGTGGTTAACCCACTAAACAAAGGATAATAGTATAAGGAATGATGACTTTAACAACTATATTTAGAAATAAGGCAGTACCTAAAATCGATTGATGAGCAGGCTTAAATTCATGCATAAGTCTTTTATACTGAAACAGAAACAATGTAAGTTTTAAAAATAAGTACAGTAGAATAATGAGCATAAAGTTCCTAGGAAAATATGCCTTTCTGTGTGTTTAACATATATGAGTGAATGTAGTCCATTAAGAAAGAGAAAACATAGTCTGAGCTTTTAAAAATGAAAACGCTGATGTTTAGTACATAACATGGATGTTTGTTAGACTTGTAATAGGTATTTAAATTGTTCTGGTCACATTCAATTTCCTATTATATTACTCGTTAAAATTGCAAGTCATTTTGAAAAAAAAAGTTTTCTTAATAATTGCTCCTACAAAATGATGTAATGGTATGTACTGAGAAATTATTTACATATGGCTACAAAACATAATGGGTAGTCAAAAAATTACCTTTTTTGAGGAGGAGCTTCTCACATTGTGGTTTTACTGTGTCAATATCACATTGTTGAATAATTACTTAATTAAATCGCTATTCATCAAACCCAAATTGTCGAAACCTCTCTTCAATGAATGGCCGTTTCATCATACTTTTTCACAGGGAAAAACAATGGCCAACCAACCTAGCACCCGTCACTAAATTCTAAAAATTTAAAACCCACTCAAGTGGGGAGGCTTTGCCCCCACAGCCCCCTATGTGGGAGGCTGCACTTCCCACACCCACCCTTAATAAATATATAAACTCTGAGATCATACTACAGTGGGGAAAAGGGCAAATTCCCAATGATGGCCAACTGTTGCTTTTGCTGTGAAAAAGTTTGATGAACAGCCATTCAATGAAGAGAGGTTTCGACAATCTGAGTTTGACAAATAGTTATTTAATTAAGTATTCACTTAAATGATATAGACCCGGCTTTACTGCAAATCACCATTTGTTAATTTTCAATGTGAGGTGTTCCACCTGTTTGGGTTTTTAGCTCTGAGAAAAACATTCAGGACGCTGTCATTATTAACAAATAAAATGTAAAAACAACATACTTTTTGCATCAAAACGTGTATAATTTTGCATTGTATGTGGTAAGGAGGTTATATCAAACACCAAAGGTTTGTTGCTTACACTTGTTTCAACTAACACACTTTTATGAATACTGAAATCATTTTAGCATTGAAAAAGCACTGTACATGAAAGTGCTGCTTTTGTGCATTTTATTTATTTGTTTATTTATTTATTTTACATTTGTTAACCGGGATAGTCCACTGGACATAGGTCCATTTTCAGTGGAGTCTCTGGGAGAAAGGCTCCATAAACAAGAAAACATGTAATATATAGTGTATAGAGAATAGTTACAAAGAAAAGTTACATTCAAGTACCTTTATACAAAGCTCAAGTAGTAACTACAGACATAATAACACAATTGGTGAAACAGAGAAGTAATACAACATTACTAGAGTCTCAAGTCTACGAAAACATCAGCATAATAGCTGGAGTGACATGTAAAAGAACAACATAAAGATTGATTAAAAGTCTAAACCAGAACAAAATCTCATTTTTATTATATCATATGTATATGTACAGCCCTAGGATCTAGACCCATTAATTGTCAATTAAAAATTGTCATGTAAGATTAGGAGTGGTGAGCATAGTGGAGGAGGGTCTTAACTGCAGGAGGGTCTAACCTGGTGTAGTGCAAGAGCATAGCCAGCTATTAATGAGATGGGTTTTTAATGATGTTTTAAACTGTGTAAAGGAAGTGATAATAGGCACATGACTGGGTAGAGCATTCCAGATTTTGGATACATAATTAGGGAAAAGGAGTCACCTGCAGTATTATTAGATTTAGTTACTTCCTATTAGAATAGATTTGTTACTGGAGCAAAGAGTCCTGTTACTGCTGTGTAGGTGAAGTAGGTTTTGTAGTGCAGGGTTTTTTTCTGGATGATACAGAATTTTATGGACCAGAACAAGTTGATTGTATTGTAAAAGTTGGGGAAGTTCCAACCAGTTGAGCTGCTTCAGGGATGAGCAGTGGTGAGATCTAAATGGGGAGTCTGAGGCGAATCTAGCGATTTTGTTGTAGCGTGAGTCAAGCTTAGCTAGGTCTGCTTTTTTGGTTTTATATGTGGATATAGTTAAATATTTCTGAAAATATCCATGTTCCTATGCTAGAATTATTTGCTTTTTTAACTATAACTTCTATCACTAGCATGGACTAACTCATTTGAGTGAATTTTGTTTCTTTTTCTGAAAATTTCCATACATTTGTTGATGTTGAAAAATATAAAAATATTGACATATTCAAAAATAAATAAATAAATAAATAAATAAATAAACAAAGTCAGTGCATCAGGATAGGTTTAGACCACATTTCCTAGGACTAGCTTGTGGTTATGATAAGCACATGGTACATAAAAATACTCTTGGACTTTCTTGTTGTTGAACTTTAATACTAATTTTTTCCTCCCATTTTAGCTGTGTTATCCTAGTCCTGACTTTGGATATTACTTAACACTAATCCTAGCTTAACAAGCTCTTGCTTAAGCACTTTATACACAGTTTCACTGTTGCTACTCTTCAGACATTTCTAAAGATGGCCTTTTAAAATACTTTAGACTGATTTTTTTTGCTTTTTTTCAGCAACCTATTTTGCTTGACTCAATTCTCTTTTTTATATACTTTCTCTGAAGCACTTCTTTCCAAAACCTCAAGCTCTTTTTGTCATATTCATAATGGGATAGCTAAAAAAATCCAGTGGTCAAGTTTATCTGTGTTTTGCCCCACCCTTTTATCTATTTCTACTTGGATGCATCATATAAAAATGTACCAATAATAAATAAAAAACATTGTATAAAAACAAGTGCTTTAGTAACACGATGCCTCATTCACCGCTGTTGAATAAGCCAGTTAGCACTTATACTGTTTAGCTGTCTTACCTATGCTGTTGTGAAAGGCAATCCTCACCACAGAATGAGAATGCCAGTAGTGAACAAACCTTGTTTCCTAATGCTTACCTATGCAAAGGAAACAACTTGTTTTATTATTAAATACTAAATTCCCTACAGCAGCTTTTGTCACATCTACCAGTTGTGTGCCTTGTTTATAAAGAAAATGAACAATCTCTATAATATTATATAGTAGCATAAACCTCAGATCTGAACACATAAATAAAAGATATAGGAGTAACTCACAAACTCCACACAGGTAATGGCAAAAACTCAAAACTGCACCATGACACCTGCAGCTCTGATGTATCACTCTACTTAGCAACCAAACTGAGATATTTTAAATGATAAATGTGTCTTCTGTGTAAAGAAAATGGGTCAGAAGAATGATTCTAAATTCCCTTGCTAATCTATGCCTTTTAAGGGTACTGATTAACAAAGTGGCATGCTAAGAAAGTGCAGTCAAGGCCATCACTCCAGAATGCATGCCACAGATGGGTATAACTTAAATAAGTACTTATAATCAAGTACTTGACATCA
Source organism: Protopterus annectens (assembly GCF_019279795.1). NCBI lineage: Eukaryota > Metazoa > Chordata > Ceratodontiformes > Protopteridae > Protopterus > Protopterus annectens. The sequence goes on along the minus strand of NC_056732.1, from coordinate 1,415,774,293 downwards.
GCCTTCAGTGACCCTGTAAAAATGATGTAAGCCTGTATATCAGAAACTGTCATCCAAAAATAAATACAATATATTAACAGCAATTAGTGTCCAGAAACACAACTCAGGAGCACAACTGTCAACAAACATATTCAGCACTAAGCTTATGTCCTATATATTATATATCTATATCTATCTATCTGCATATGTGTGTGTGTGTGTGTGTGTGTGTGTGTGTGTGTGTGTGTGTGTGTGTGTGTGTGTGTGTGTGTGTGTGTATATATATATATATATATATATATATATATATATATATATATATATATATATATATCATTGGATACAACTTTGTAGGGGGTAATATTGTATTGTAGATACTAGACATTTAAAAAAACAGTGCAGATGTGTAGCTTGGGTGGGACAAATGGAGTAGACACCCTGGTGTAAGGTTTCAGGGGATGTGGCAGGAAGCAAGTGCTGTTTGATCTTGCTTCAGCTTTCCAGAAGTGAGAAGTGAATGTTGAAACTGCATTTTTAGTCAGGGCTGATGAAGCCAGTGTTCTGTGTGTGGTATTTTACTGTAGAAAACCGCTTGTTACATTTGTAGCAAGCAGTTTATGTTAGTATAAAAATTATCCTTCTTTTGTCCTTAGCTCAAAGTTGAGGGGGCATTAGCTTGGGAACCATCATAGGGCACCACAATAATTGGCTACAGCTCTGGACCAGTATGTTAACAGAAATAGAAATACATTTAAAATAGCTGTTTACTGTGAGTGATCGCCCCAAGACTTTAGTAACATAACACTACATGACATAAACATCAGGTCCAGCCATGGGTAAAATGGAGCAGAGGAACTATGGCACTTGCTGCCCACATATTTCCTCCCCCTTACCCCTTCAAATACTCCCCACCCTAACTCTGGCCCCTGGCCTTCTCATACCATCCAGATATTCCATCTTTGTTTTTTTTTTTTTTTCATATGTCTTACTCTTCAATTGTTTTCAAGGTTCCTTTCAACACATCACCAATGACAAAGACTGAACTGTAATAATGGTGGTAGAAGTAATCTCAGTAGACTGGTCTGGAGATCACAATTCCCCAGAAGTCATAGGGTTCCAGGTGCTTTGATGTGCACTTTAGAGTTTTTTCTCATCCTTTTGATGCGATGGTGTCCTGAGCAAAAAAAAAAAAACATAATTAAGGAAAATATCCAGTCTTATTTTTTTCTTTCAAAGAAGAAATAAGTTGCATCCAAGTCTTGATGTTCAAAGCAGACAAGTTGTTACTGTCACACAATCACACAGAATGCTTACTCACCCCAAACACCAAAAGATAGCCACCTGTACAGGTGCCATGGCTGATTGTGAAGAAATTGAAAAACTGACGATTGCAGTATTATAGCTCAGCTTGTAGTATTTAGATGGTGTGCTGCCCTTAGACAAGCTCTAGGAAATTATTGTCCATAGATCTGAGTTTTGATTAAAGGGACAGTTAAAGAAACATTGTGCTCAGCCAGCCCCCGCACAAGTTGTAGTGACCCTTTTTGAACATCTCTGAGCAAGACTGATGAATCAAGCAGGGTGTCTTCTTGAGGAGGGTTAAGAAATCATGCTGTGACTGATATCAACCATGTACATGCCCCACCCAGTACTGTGTGTAACCAGAAATAAAAACAATGATATTTTTCTAGACATACTTTCACACATGAACACTCAAACTGATATACTCTGGAACAAGCAAGGTCTATCACAAGATGCATACACATCCATGTGAGCATGCGTGCCTGCACACACACACACTCACACACACACACACACACACACACACACACACACACACACACACACACACACACACACACACACACACACACACACACACACACACACACACACACACACACACACACACACACATGCGCGCGCGCGTGCCCACGCACATGCTTGACTACAAGTAAAGTTGAAGAATATTAATTCACCTACTCAAGTTGCTCTTTTGAAGAGGGGTATTGGAAAAACAGAGTATCTGCATAAAGCTAACACAGACAGGATATGTAGACTCCACTCAGAAGAAGTGTTGTGACATGACAATGCTACTTGTTATGTCACTGTTCCACAATAACTAGCTTTCACACCCAACCTACCCAGACTGCCAAAGATTAGATGCTTGTTTTGTGCAATGCTGATGTCTGACTGTGATCTGAAGTAAAAGAAAGTTATGGCCACTTATTACTCTTACCTGCAGTATACCAACCCCAGCTCTGACACTGGTATAAGCCATAGCAATGATCATTTTACACTGATTTCAATACATGTTATATATTTGATGTTACTGATTCCACAGAATCAGTTAAGTGACTGTTTAACTGAGAAAAACAACAGAAGGAGAAAGATTGTTTTATGTACAGACCCACTCATACCCATTAACTGCAGCCATTTTACTGACTGTGTACATGCACCTTAGATGTGTTTTTTGTGATTAAAAAGATGACCACAATTTGTGTTACACAAATACATATTAGACTTGCAAAGCCAGATTAATGACTGTGCTTATTTTAAACAACAGGATCAGTCATTTCCATCCACAAACAGACCCCATACTTAGCAATAAAAGCCACTCTGTTGACTATGTACACCTCAGTTGTAAGACTGTGATAAAAATGGCTTTGCATATATACACATTAATCCTGGAGTCATTTTCAACCACAAACAAATTCAGCACCCACTAAATATCTTCATTTTTTCATTGTGTATGCCTACAATGGCTGCATACAGTACTAGAATAATGGTAAATGTAATATACTTCAACTCTGTTTCAAAGCAATACACACTGTTGTCAGCCATGGTCCATTCTGATTCAAGTGTTATGCACTCTGCAACAAGCTGATATCTCTAAGCTCAGTAAGATAGGGCTACACATCTGGTAATTGCATGGAGTCATCTCTAGTACTAGAATAACCCAGCAAACATCTCACTATCAATGATCATATTAACTTGTGGTTACTAACTCTCATCACTCACACCAGTAAATGTGGCACCTAGGATCACTATTGAAATCCAGACTGCCATAACTGCAGTTTTAGCAAAATTCTTGGTGACATAGGACTGCCTAACATGAAGATATTTCTTTCAGACACAGGTATTACAAATAAGTGATGCAAACTGTGCTTTTACTGTGTTACCAGAGCAGTCAAAACTGACTCCTCCTTGGAGATGTTAGTAACTCTATTTGCCATAGTATGGATCGTGCTTCTCGACCTCTTAGTGCAAGAATGAAGACCAAATGCAAACATAATGAGGGACTAAGGTCCAAACTTAGGGACAGGTTTTAAATAAAGTTACTAGAACAGTGTAGCATGATTCACTGTAGCAGGCATATTCTGAAGGATGAAATCTAAAACTCAAACATCCAGTACTATCTAGTAACTGCATTCTTCAATGTTTGAACAGTACATCACACATTTTATGAATAGCAGGCTAAAAATATGAGGCAAAATCAGGGGCGTTATTTGCACACACATACACATACACACAGCACAACAAGGCCTTACTTCTCAACCTTTTTGTGCAAAAATCAGGAACAAAGCCAAAACATAATAAAAGACAGACAGCTGAAGTCAGGAACAGATGTTAAATATTTGTCTTATGTATTTACAAGGTTTCTAGAAGAGAATAACATGTTTTGCAATAGCATGCATAATCTGAAGCATTTACTATGAGACTCAAACTGCCTTGCAAGCCAAAGTAGCATCTATTGGGACTCACAGGTGTGTTGACATAGCATTTCATGATTTAGCCTGCCAGTTATAATGATGGCTGTGGCAACTGATATGCAATAGCCAACAGTGACAAATGCAGGGTCCCCACAGATTCAGGGCTGGGGCCCTATTGCATCCAATCAGCTCAATTTGCCTAAGGCAACTCTTTGTATGTGCACATAAAAATGTATATTTCTATCTGTCTAGCATTTGAGTCAAAAACACAAAACTGAATCCAACCCCAATAAAGAAAGTTTGTTATGCTTACAATGCAATGACTTCACCAACCCAGCTTCCTCCGTACATACATCAGGTTGTGTGGTACAAAACATTCAAACAAAAGAAGACGTGACAGTCATTGCTTTAATACATCACACAGAACCAGAAATTATCTCATGACATCAACATTCAAGCTGCTAGTTTAGTAGAAAGAGAGATGACTCAAGGGGCATGAATGTCACTATCCAACACCATTTATAACCCTCTTCAGTAATTCTAAAAGGCGCCGTTCAATAGTATGGCATATTAAGATACCAAAACGTTACTTACAAAGGGATATGGTTCCCTGTTGCCTCCACAAATACCTGGACAGGGTATATACAATGACATTTCCATTTTTATATATAAATGGAGGGATATTCAAGCTACTGCCTATAAACTTTTTGTTGCTAGCCCAACTGGATACTTAATCTTTCGGTGTCTAAATATGTAGTCCAGTGGAATAGATATTTGGGGATTATTGCCTCAGTGCTGAGAATTTCAGCAGCATTTCTCATGGAAGCACTCCAGACTCTTTAGAGGATGTCAGCAAGTCACACAGATTTAATATATCTAAAAAATTTAAAACTAAAAGAAAAACCTAGCCAAGCTAGAGTTTCCACTGTGTGATTCCTTAAGCCTTTTGTATTAGAGGCACATGGGATATATGCAAATGACTCTTTAAGGACATCAGGTGTTCAGCTATATGGCAGTTCTGAATGCCTGAATTTATCCAGAACAGACTTAAAAAGAAAAAAGTCATGGGCATTCAGAACTGCCATATAGCTGAAACACCTGATGTCCTTAAAGGGTCATTTGCATATATCCTACATGCCTCTAATGCAAGAGGTTTAAGAAATCACACAATGGAAACTCTAGCTTGACTAGATTTTTCTTTTAGTTTTTACTGATTGGTTTGTCTGTGTGACCTTTTTACTCATTTTTTCAGTTTGTTAGTTGATATATCTAAAGACGTGAAGGAATAGTAAGTGAATGGTATACCTTTACTGTTTTGTCTTTTCATGAGTCATGCATGAAAAGACATGCCAAAATAGCCACAAAGATCAAACATTAGTGCAGTGGGTTATACTGAAATTTACCATTGTGTTTTGCTGTTAGGTAAAAATAAGAGGCGTGCAATGCTTACAGAGGAATAATGTATGTAGTTTTTTATGTATTTTGAAGTAACATGAGATTCTCACATACTTTAGTTGCAAACATTGTATCATTATTAGTATTTATATCATCATCAGCAGCAGCACTTAATTAAAAAATTTAATTCAGATACTTTTTGTAGCTTACAGCCATTAATGCAGTAGTTATTGGATTTTTTGTATCCAGGTATCTCAGCTTGCAGTTAACACCACTGAAAATCTGGTTTCCTAGTAATAAGTTCTGAAATTATCTTATGCACCTTGAAGCCAGGAGCTTAACATGAGGAATTAGTATATATAACTAATGTCATTAATAGGTTTATCAGGTAAATCCCACTTCTGCATTGCTTTTCCTTTACCAGTGTGTGTATGCGTATGTGTGTGTGTGTGTGGGGGCATCAGGGAGATACAGGGAGCTTGTGCACCAATTTATAGGAAACAGCACAGAAACATACTGTCACAACAATCAATCTCGTCAAATTCAGCTAAAGAGGCACTTCCACAATATGCAAAACTAAAATAAAAATTGAGCCTGGTATTTATTTTCCCTAGGTGAGGAATTGTGCCCTTAGAAATATTTTGTTTTTAAAATAAGCTCTCAAAAATAAATAATTTGTATAACCCAGACCAAGCAGAACAGTTGATCATAGCAAATAGCTGTTAACAAACCTGTCAGAAAATGACATCATTTACTGGCTTTTAAGCAACCTTTTTCAGTCTCTGTTCTTGTGATACTCATTCAAGCCATAACAAAGTCGACACCTAAAGTAAATAACTAAAATTCATAACGTGAAATAATTAAGATCCTCATGCCTCCACAAGTGACTTAAACAAACTACAGCTTGTAAAAAAACGCATGTTCCAACCTATAATTAAGACATGCTTATACAGGACATTATTGACGTATTTTCTTGCAATAGCATAAAGTTATTCTAACCTCCTGTCAGTCTGTGAGATAGTTTTAACATAATATGTACTTCCTGCTGCACATATTAACAATATAAATACAGCAATGTGCAAGTTACAAGATTTAGCTCAAATAATTATATGCATAGAATTCTGTCTCTGTAGTTTTCATAGAGAATAACTCAAATATGTGCATGTATCGATTCATTTTCTACCCACATCCACACCTTCACTAGTGTCACTGTCACTTGTAAATGCATGCTTTTTATTTTTCCTTTATAAAAAAGAACAATTTGTTTCATCCACTATCAGACTTTATAATCTTACTACCTTTAAAATGAGGCAGTAGAGATTAAGGATACCACTAGGACTACACTAAGTATAGCCTTTTGGAGTAAATAGCTAGCACAACCAATGTGATAGGGATGTTTTTGAATACAGAAAGCGTACACTAAGTGTACATTTCTGGTAATCTTTAAGAATCCTAGGGTTGAAATCTCTATATAAATGATAGATGTACAGCCAGCAACTTCTGACCTACCTACACCCGTCTCTGTTGCAGGCTCACTTTTTATGATTTTTTTTCCTTGTTATTGCAATGAAATAGCATGATATAAAAGAACTTTTAAATAAGGTCTGCCATTATACACTCACCTCAGATGCCGCCTTATATAAAACTGATTGGGATTTATAACTGAATTGCACAAAATGCTGTGACAGTGGCCATAGCCAGGGAATGGGTAATTCAGAGACAAGCATAGCATGGTATCACAACACTGAAGCTGTATGATATACAGTGCATGTAAATGAACAAATAAATACAGGTAAATGAGGTAATGTCTACAAATAAGAAACATGTGAATGTATGCAGCCAAGTTAACAATGTAATTCAGAGACTTAAATAATGGCATTGCTGCATGAGCATGGGCATCCATATTATACAACGACATTGTAGAAGCTCATATAAGAGCCATGATAGCAGTTGCAGTAGTTATAGCACAGCAGCATGTGTTAGTAACCATTGCTTGCAGTGTTGCCCATAGTGACCATCTATGTGAATATTAAAGACAGAAAAGCCCCATAACATCATCTTACCAACCAACAAATTGTAGACCATTTTAGGATGGATTGGGGTATCAGAAAGGCTTTGTTGACCAACGTTACTCACATGAAAAATCAAAAGACACGTGTGATATGTGAGTTCCTGTGTCACCAAGATAAACGTATATCTTACCTTTCTAGTTAAAGGGACATTTTAGCATTTTATTGGGGGTATCAGGATCTTTTAGCATCATATTGGGGACATCTCAAGTGTACTTAATCAGTATCTTGATAATCCCTCAACATATAGATAACCTTATCTTGGTTCCAAGGATAGCAGAGAAGAGACCCAACACAATGCATGTATTTTGCAATACTGCACTCTTTTTACTAAAGTCTTGGGTGAAATTGGTTGCAGATGTGACAACCTACCACTGGAAAAGTAATCAAGGAGCCTCAATCTTCAACACTGGCAACAGTGGGGGATGTACACTGGGAGGATAACAGTTACACGCACAGTATTTCCAGATGCAGCTCTTTGCATCAAGTGCAATTTCCCTTAAGAGCACACAGAGACCACAATCAGTCCAGGGCTGGTTTCTCCCTCTTTCTCCAGATCCCCAGTAAGACTTTCCACTGGCACAGCTATAGAGTTGAGATCTCAGCTGAATTGCCAAGCCAAGACCTCCAGCACCCTGCTTGTCCAAACAGTGCTTTGTGTCCCTGCTCAGGTAGCTGACACACACACTCTTTGAGGTTTGATTTACACACACACACACACACACACACACACACACACACACACACACACTTGGAAAAGCTGGCACAGGTTTACTAGGTATGCCCTCTTCTGCCCAGATTATAAGGTAGTTATCACTGCCACCAGCCAACTCCTTATCAGCTACTTTAAGGCCCTTAACAAAGGGTGTCCAAGCTTACTGAGTAATATTAATATTAATACAAATGGTAGTTTGACCAAGAGCAAGGCTATTAGGAGTGGCCCACACAGTGTCACCAAATAAATATACAAATACTCCAAAAACTTAAATATCTCTAGACAGATCAGCCACAATGAAAGGTTTAAATATATTTAATAATAAATAATAAAAGAACAAGAAAATATTTAGTATAGATTCACAGTGATATCAGATTTCAAAATCACAGGAAATATTTCAAACAAAATTGCAGGACAATCTGAAATAAATAAAGAAAAATATCTAAACTAAGCTTTGAATATTTCTGACTTTATCTAAGAGAATTATACTATTCCCTAGTAACTTACTTCATCGGAGCAAGGCAGATGTTGTGGTGAATGTTTCCTGTCAGGTCCAAGACAGAATGCAGAATGCTCTGTCTCACTCAGAGAGTTCTCAAATGAATATCTCAAATATTAATGCTGGGAATAGTTTGCCAAACGACATCATTTCTTGTCATCTGACTCTATTGCAGGTGAAACTCCCACTGCTGGAAGCTGAAAGTAGTTAGTTTCTACCTGTTAAAATGCATCGACATCAGATCTTCGGCAGATGCTGGAAGTCATAAAACAACTGCATTCTTACATACTTTCAGAGGTAGTAATTAGTTCATTCCAAAGGCAATACAGAAAGCTTCTCAGCACAGACATTATGTCTCCAGCCTGGCCTATAAAGCAATTTAATTTCAACTATTTTTCTGAAGTTAACCTCCAGTATTCCAGTTTCCATTTTTAAAATATATACATTTAAACAGTTACAATAGTGCATGTACATTTCTGTTCTATTACAGTAGGGCAAACTGTGATGACATTTTAAGCACAATCACTTTATAAAGAATACCTTTTTAACACACGTCTGTACAGACCAGTTCCATACACACGACATACAGTTTTAATACATTTGTAACAGAAGCATCTTATAAAGCTAACGTGGATATTCACAAATGACATATAATTATTTACAAAATTCCTGATAGCTGTGCTGGCAGTATCTCCCTTTGTCACACTTGCTCCCCCTCAAAGACTCAAGCTAGTTTTTCAAGTAACCCTTGAGAAACATTGCTTGAGAGGGATAAGCCTATCTAGGAATGCATTACAACATACCCTGTCTTGACAGCCCATCTGCACTGGCATTGCTAGCCCTACTGTGGTGCTACACTGTCATATCATATGCTTGCAACTCTAGGCTCCACCTTAGTAGCATGGCATTTTGCTGGCTGGCTCAATGTAGTCATGTTACGGGATTATGGTCTGTAACTACAGTGAATTTCCTTCCATACAGATAAGACTGAAGTTTCTACAGTGCCCACACTATGGCTAGACATTCCTTTTCTACATCTGCATAGCATTCCTCCCTGGGTTGGAGCCTATGGCAGAGATATACCACCGGGTGCTCGTCTCCCCTTCAGGAAACCTGGCTGAGTACAGCCCCACCCCATGGTTTGAAGCATCCGCCTACACAACAAATTCCATGCTGTAATCTGGCCTGGCTAACACAGGGAGTCTTCCCAAAGCTTCTTTAAGCTTCTGGAATGCTTGCTCACATGCTGGGGTCCACACTACCTTATCTGGCTTGTTTTGCCATGTCAGGCCTGTGAGGGGAGCAGCTATGGTACTATCATTGGGAACAAAGTTTCTGTAGTACCCTACTGTCCCTAAGAATGCCCTTACCTGCTTTTTGGTAACGGGTAGGCCATGCCTGAATTGCTTCCACTTTGGCAGGTTCTGGCCAGATCTTATCACTCCCCACTCTATGTCCCAGGTAGGAGACCTTTGCCATACCCACCCAACACTTACTGGGCTTAATGGTCAACCCTGTCCTCTGTAGTCTGCTCAGCACCTCCCTGACATGCTGAAAGTGCTCCTGCCAGGAATGGCTGTAGACCGCAATATCATCCAGGTAAGCAAAGAAAAAATCTCCTGCTCCTGCTAGGATATGATCTACCAACCTCTGGAAAGTCACTGGAGCATTTTTCATCCCAAATAGCATCTTCCTGAACTCATACAAGCCAAAATGGGTCACAAAGGCTGACCTCTCTCTAGCATTAGGAGTCAAGGCCACCTGCTATCAGCCCTTGGTAAGATCAATAGTAGTAAGATATTTAGCACCACCCAGCGGCTCTAGGGCTTCATCTGTCCTTGGCATGGGATAAGCACCCGACTCTGTGTGACTATTTAATTTCCTGTAGTCCACACAGAACTTAGGGTTGCCATTCTTCTTTGGTACCAGCACCACTGGGGAGGCCCAGGGACTGCTGGACTCCTGGATTACCCCTAGTTCTAACATTTCCTGTATCTCCTCCCTCAGAGTCAGTTTGATTTCCTCAGGCACCCTATAATGGGCCTGCTTAATAGGCCTTTGGGGTCCTGTATACAGATGGTGCTGCACCAGGTGGTTGCATCCTGATTTCCCAGTGAGCATGCCCCCACATGCCTGTAACACTGCTTAGATGTATTGAACCTGGGTAGGGGATAGTTGCTGGGATATTGCTACCCCTTCCATTGGGGGTGTCAGTCTGAGCCTCACCGAGAAGATCAGTCAGATCCTCCTCAGACTCCTACTGCCATCCACTGCAAATACTCAGCACAAGGACCTCCCAATCATGGTAAGGTTTCATCATGTTAACATGGTACAGTTTGTGCCCCTGCCTCCTGCCTAGCAGTTCTACCATGTAGTTAACATCACTGGCCTTCCTTACCACTTTGAAGGGTCTCTCCCAATCTGCCTGCAGCTTGTGTCTGACAAGAATGAGAAAAATAACCTGCTGCTTCACAGCATACTCTCTAGCCGAAGCATTTCTGTCATACCAGACCTTTTTCTGCTGTTGGGCTTCTGCCAGGTTCTCCTGGGCCAAACCCATGAGTTCCATGAGCATTGTCCTGAGGTTTAGAACATATGCCACAACAGACTCCTTGTGGGATTCACAGTTACCCTCCCATTCATCATGAATCAAATCTAGAGGTCCCCTCACCTTATGCCCATACAGCAACTCAAAGGGTGAAAAACTTGTGGATTCCTGGGGCACATCTCTGTTAGCAAACAACAGATGGGTGAAATATCTGTCTCACTCCTTCTTAATCTGGTCTGTAAATGCCTTTAGCATGGTCTTTAGTGTAGAGTTTAACCTCTCCACAAGATCATTAGTCTGGAATGGTGGGGGTGGTCTTTAGGTGCTTCACCCCACAGACAAGCCAGCAGGTCTGACATGAAATTGGCACCTCTGTCAGTCAGTATTTCTTTTGGGAAACCTACCATGCTGAAAATCTCTAAAAAAGCATTTGCCACCTTTTCTGCCTCAGTGGAGGACAGAGCCACCACCTTAGGGTATCTAGTAGCATACTCTACTACCACTAGGATATACATCATTCCTGTAGAACTTAGGGTACTCAGAGGAAATACAATATCCATAGCTGCCCTCTAAAATGGCTCCAAAATCACAGACAAAGACATCAAAGGAGCTTTCACCTTGCTTACCTTTTGGCATTGCTCACAGGTCCTGCAGTACCCTGTTACATACCTGGAAATCCCAGATCAATAAAAGTTCTGCATAATACATTTCTTGGTATATTTTATGCCCATATAACCTGGAAAGGGAATGTCATGGGCTATGGCTAGAACTTCCAGATGGTAGGCTCTGCATACTGCCAACTGCTGTATTACCTCACCCTCTAGCCCTCCCTCAGGTGTCCACTCTCTGTATACAGCAACCCTTTGCCCCACTATACAGATTCCCTTTTTCCCTGAGAATCAGACACCTCCCTGGCTACCTCCCTCAAGCCTTATAATGTAGGGTCTGAGAGCTGAGCCTATCTCAACTCTCTCTTTATAACCCTTCCCAGCTCCCCTTCCAGAGGAAGGCTGGTATCCTCTCTGATAGTGGTGCCTCACTGTCAGCCTGGGTACGTCTACTCACCTCTGCCCTTGCAGTCACTCTGTCCAAGGGAACATCAGTACTCTCAAGCAGCTGTGGCTCACCTTCAGTCTCACTGCTACAGGGTAGCTCCTTCCCTGAAGTAGCCACCTCACCATTCCTGGCTTCAAGTGTGCAGTCTATTGGGTCCCCCCCCCAGGCTACAGACCCACATGCTTGTCTGTAAGCATTACTGTGTGTAGTTGCATGCACATTAGGTACTGCATTATCAAACTCATTCCCTATCATGACATCTGCAGGGATATCCTCAAACACACCTACTTGCTTCCTTCCCTTTCCACCCTCACAGTCAAGGTGAACACTAGTCAAAGGTATTTGAAATGGGGTCCCTCCTAAAGCTCCAACTAGAGTAGACTGCCCAAGCTAGTAGTGCTCCTTTTTTAACCATTGCAGGCTTCACAATGATTATGTCAGAGGCTGTGTCTCTCTTAGCAGTGGCCTGTTTTCCATCTGCTAAGATAGGATATAACGCCTTGTGGTAGTTTGGTACCTTTGTTGTCTCCAGACAACTTACTGCTGGCATTCTGTCATTCCCACTTACTGGTTCTCCCAACTTTTGTTCCCCACCTTGCCTCAGTGGACATCTATATGCTACATGGCCACTGGTTACATTTAAAACATTTAACACTTGATGCCGGCCATGTACCTGAACTAGTGCCTTCCCCTGTTACTGGCAGACTCTGCTGGGCCAGTTTAGGCTGCCCACCATGGGTATCCCTTTCCTGTGCAGTGATGCCCTGCTTGCTAGATATAGGTCTCCCTTTTTCCTTAACTCCTCTGTGGTATTGCATTCCCTATCTGTCAACCAGATCCTTATGTCCTCAGGTAAAGTGCTAAGGGTTTTTTTTCCCTCTGCAAAAGGTCTACCAGCACTTCAGAAGTGGTGACCTGACACCCACTCACCTATCTATGAAAATAAGTGCTTAACTCAGCAATATATTCAAATACACCTTTATTTGCCTTGCATCTAGGCTCATGAAACATTTGTCTATAAGCTTCATGTGTTAACACACTCCAATAAACAATTTTTAACTGTATTATAATTTAAGCAACCGGTATCAGACAATTTAGAAACAGCAGTTACAGCTTTACCATGGAGTTAGGGGGTAAGGAATTGCACTCAGAGCCCTTGGTCAACATTATACTGTTTACATACCCTTTCAAACATATGAATAAAACTATTAAAGTTATTACCCTATGTAAATTGTGGAAGAAATGTACTGACCGTTATTGCTTCTGGGGTGAGGTTACTTCCTCCCTTGTTACGTTCATGACCCTGATGAAGAGTCATCATTTCCTTTTCATTTTGCCACTGCCTCCCATTTTCTCCGGCTTACAAATGTCTCAGTCTCTCATTTTCTACAGCTTCCAGATGTCACAGACTCACTGTTGATTCTATTTCCAATAATTTGGCCTTCAGTTCAAGTCTCTTTAACTGCAGATGGATTTTAAGTCCTCTGTGGAAAGATTGAACTGTCCATTTTCTGAGAGCTTTACATCCCCAAGGCCAGTCTGGTTGTCATGCTGGTTGCTGGTCTGTGATGCAGCTGTGGTTAAGGCTGTAATAATTTCTGCTTTAGTCAGGTTAGCATGCATCAGTCCTTTGGCTTGGCACATCTCAGCCAACAGGCTCTTTGTCAGCTTGCATTAATCCTCTGCTGACATCCTTGCCTGCTCTCCCTGACTAAGCTAATAAAGTAAATAAATAAATAAAACTATTGTGATATAAAACTCTGAATGTCTACCATGTGGCTGCCTGAGAGTACAAACACCTTCTTTACTGACCACTGTTTACAGGCTATAGTAGTTTGATATCCACACCACTGAATCCCAATATGTGGATATCCCAGCACTGCCAACCAATAATGTGATGACCCACCATTGGACCAGTAATCAAGCAGTCTCAATCCTCATCACTGGTAAGAGTGGGGATGTACACTGGGAGGATAACAGGTATACACAAACAGTATTTCCAAGTGCAGCTCTCTGCATCAAGTGCAATGTCCCTTAACAGCACACAGAGGCCACGGTCAGTCCAGGTTTGGTTTGTCCCACTTTCTCCAGATCCTCAATAAGACTTCCCACTGGCACAGTTATAGAGTTGAGATCTCAGCTGAGTGGCCAGAGTAGCTGACACACACACACTCTTTGAGGTTTGATTTACACACACACACACACACACACACACACACACACACACACACACACACACACACACACATGGAAAGGCTGGCACAGGTTTACTAGGTATGCCCCCTTTTGCCCAGACTATAAGGTAATCACTCCCACCAGCCAACTCCTTATCAGCCACTTTAAGGCCCTTAAAAAGGGTGTCCAATCTTACTGTTTAATATTAATATTAATATTAACATTAATATTAATATTAGTATCAATATCAATAAAGTCTTTTGGCTTTTCCCGGTTAGGGGTCGCCACAGCAGAACTGGCAGTGAATGTTTACGGTACCGAGTTGCCAGCCTGACACTCAACCTTCAAAGAAGGCACACCCATTCACGCACGCACTTACCTGCATGTCTTTTAATGTCACTCGACCATAGGCAGGACATGTAGACTCCACACAGAAGGCACTCCAGCCGAGAATTGAATGGGAGAACCTCTTGCTGTGAGGCAACAACACTAACTGCTGTACTACCATGGCCTAACATTAATACAAATGGTAGTTTGACCAAGAGCAAGGCTATTAGGAGTGGCTCATACAGTGTCACCAAATAAATATGCAAGTACTCTCAAAACTTAAATATCTCTAGACTGATCAGCCACAATGAAAGGTTTAAATATATTTAAGAATAAATAATAAAAGAACAAGAAAATAATATATATTCGCAGTGACATCAGATTTCAAAATCATATGAACTATTTAAAACAACATTGCAGGACAGTCTCAAATAAATAAAGAAACATATCTAAACTATGTTTTGCTATATTCATCACTATAGCTAAGACAATTATACTATTCCCTAGTAACTTAATTCATCAGAGCAAGGCAGATGTGGTGAATGGTTCTTGTCAGGTCCAAGACAGAATACAGAATGCTCTGTCTCGCTCAGAGAGTTCTCAAGTTAATATCTCAAATATTACTGCTGGGATAGCTTGCAGAATGGCATAATTTCTTGTCATCTGACTCTGTCTCAAGTGAAACCCCCACTGCTGGAAGCTGACAGTATTTAGCATCTACTTGTGAAAATACATAGACCTCAAATCATTGGCAGATGTTGGAAGTCATAAAACAATTGCATTTCTTCATACTTTTAGAGGTAGTAATTAATTTACTCCAAAGACAATACAGAAAGCTTCTCAGCACAGACATTATGTCTCCAGTCTGGCCTATAAGGTAATTTAATTTCAGGTATTTTTCTGAACTTAACCTCCTGTACAACAGTTTCCACTGTTAAAATATATGCATTTAAGCAGTTACAATAGTGCATGTACATTTCTTTTCTATTCCGGTAGGGCACACTGAGGTTACATTTTAAGCACAAGCACTTTATAAAATACCTTTATGTACACCTGACATACAAAAACATTGGAGGGTATAAATGTATCTCCAAACACCATCATACTAGGTGACTTCAACTACCCTAATATAGACTGGGAACACTACTCAAGCCCAAACACTCTAGCCCAAAGGTTCCTGGAGTTCATAAACTCAAATGCCATGGAACAACTAGTCACCACCCCCACAAGAGGAGAAAACATACTTGATCTCATCATCACGAACATGGGACCACAATGTTCAACACCGGAAGTATACCCCTCACTGGTGAGATCAGATCATTAACTAATCTCACTGGAGGTCCTCATCCCGCCTCCAACTGAAATCAAAAAGACCACAGTGAAAAACTTCTCAAAAGCTGACTTCACACTTCTAAAAACTAGTGTGGTCTCCTTTAAGGCCCCTGAGCCAGTGGTAAACATTACTCAAACCGCTGAATCACTTACAAATGCCTTCTACCAGCACCTACAGGACTGCATGGATCAGGCAATCCTAAACAAAACTAAGACTCTTTGTACCAAAGGCAAGCGTCCAGTCTGGTGGACCCCAGCCATAAACAAGCTCTACAACAAAAGGAGGAAGCTACTACAAGATAGAGCAAAATCCTTGAAAGGTAAGACACCTTTGATCATTATAAGTAAAAAACTAAGAGCTCCCATAAAATCATCCAAGGCAAATTTTGAGAGAAAAATCACCAAGGACTCAAAAGACAATCATAAGGCCTTCTTTAGCTATGTTAGAAACCTAGGAGGAAACTCCCAGATATGCTCAGAATTAGTTCAAAATGATGTGAAGATTACTGAACCTACACAGAACGCCAACATACTGGCTGACAGGTTCAGTGCAAACTCCCCTCCCCAAAGGAGAGATATATATACCAGAGGATTGTAGCCGCCCAAACATCTCCAACGCCCAGGTGAGAACTGCGCTCTCCAAGGCAAAAAACACAGCATCCATGGGACCGGATGGTGTCCCGGCTGTGTGCTCCATGAACTCAATGAGGAATTAAACCCGCAGTTAGGACAGCTGTTTAATCTTAGCCTCACCTCAGGATACGTACCCAAGGAGTGGCGCATGGCGACTGTGGTCCCACTTCACAAGGGCGGTGCCTCCACCGACCCTGGAAATTACCGTCCCATTAGCTTGACAAGCCTTATCTGCAAAGCCATAGAGAGGATCATAATGGAACTCATAAATAAAGACATAGGGAACTTGCAGACTTTGGATCCATCCCAGTTTGGCTTTGTCTAAGGCAGATCATGCCTCTTAAACTTGGTTGACTTTTTCAAAACAGTCACCAAGGCCATTGATGAGGGCAAGGCAGTCCATACAGCCTACCTTGACCTGGCAAAGGCCTTCGACACAATACCCCACTCAGGTATCATCGAAAAACTCATCAGCTTAAATGTAAACCCATACATCACAAGATGGGTTGCAAACTGGCTAAGTGACAGAACCCACAAGGTCAGAGTTGCTGGCGCCATGTCAGACTCAAAGCCTGTCACAAGTGGTGTCCCACAGGGCTCAGTCCTGGGACCACTCTTGTTCGGCATCTACTTTTCTGAAGTACAAGCAAACACAGGAGGGTTAAGGCTGACAAAGTTTGCAGATGACTGCAAACTGGGCGCCATAGTCGAAAACACATCTGACACAGATATCCTTCAGAAGGGCCTCACAGAAACGGATAACTGGTGCCAGAGCCATGGCCTAAAGTTAAACGCCAAGAAATGCATAGTCATACCCTTCAGGAAAAACAAGGTTACCCCTAGCTACCATATAGGTGGCAATCCACTGAGCACAGAAGAAGTCATCAGGGATCTTGGGACCCAGGTTGACAGTAACCTTTCGTTTGACACTCATGTTGCCAAAGTAGTTAGGAAAACCTTCTACATTGCCCACCTGATCATGAAGGGATTCACATCTAGATCTAGGGAGGTCATCGTCCCCTGTACTCATCACTCATTAGACCTATGATTGAGTACAATGCCCCATTCAGAATGTATCTGACCCGACACCTGCAGCAGCTGGAAAGGCCCCAAAAGTTCCTCACCAAAAGGATAAAGGGTCTCAAAAATATGTCTTATGCTGCCAGACTGAAAGAACTCCAGCTCTATTCAGTCGCATACCGCTTGCTCAGAGGTGACCTGTGCCTGACATATAAGGCCATGTCAAACCCAGATTTGATGAATATGCTTCACCTCAAAAATCTAGATCCTCAGAACCACAAGGGCGGCAGACTTAAACCTTGACACGGTTATTAGTAGAACGTGCTGGAGGGACAGATTCATCACCCAGAGACTCCCTATGCTGTGGAACAAAATCCCGGTACATGTGAGGCAGAGCACCTCACTGGCCTTGTTCAAGAGGAATCTTGACCAATGGATGGGAGATCGCAGATATACCCCAGGGATTACTTCAGTGTCACTGCTTGACAGAGGCACAGCAAAATAATAGGCATAGTTTTCTTCAAACTAAAGGGGTGGCGAAAGCCACATAACTATGGGCTAGTCTTATAAGTGCCCTTGGGCAGATAGCCTAGTAAGAACCTATGAACCTATGAACCTAAAGGTATTTGAAATGGGGTCCCTCCTAAAGCTCCAACTAGAGTAGACTGCCCAAGCTAGTAGTGCTCCTTTTTTAACCATTGCAGGCTTCACAATGATTATGTCAGAGGCTGTGTCTCTCTTAGCAGTGGCCTGTTTCCCATCTGCTAAGATAGGATATAATGCCTTGTGGTAGTTTGGTACCTTTGTTGTCTCCAGACAACTTACTGCTGGCATTCTGTCATTCCCACTTACTGGCTCTCCCAACTTTTGTTCCCCACCTTGCCTCAGTGGACATCTATATGCTACATGGCCACTGGTTACATTTAAAACATTTAACACTTGATGCCGGCCATGTACCTGAACTAGTGCCTTCCCCTGTTACTGGCAGACTCTGCTGGGCCAGTTTAGGCTGCCCACCATGGGTTCCCTTAGACCCATGTACAGCACTGGGTATCCCTTTCCTGTGCAGTGATGCCCTGCTTGCTAGGTATAGGTCTCCCTTTTTCCTCAACTCATCTGTGGTATTGCATTCCCTATCTGTCAACCAGATCCTTATGTCCTCAGGTAAAGTGCTAAGGGTTTTTTTCCCTTTGCAAAAGGTCTGCCAGCCCTTCAGAAGTGGTGACCTGACACCCATTCACCTATCTATGAAAATAAGTGCTTAACTCAGCAATATATTCAAATACACCTTTATTTGCCTTGCATCTAGGCTCATGAAACATTTGTCTATAAGCTTCATGTGTTAACACACTCCAATAAACAATTTTTAACTGTATTATAATTTAAGCAACCGGTATCAGACAATTTAGAAACAGCAGTTACAGCTTTACCATGGAGTTAGGGGGTAAGGAATTGCACTCAGAGCCCTTGGTCAACATTATACTGTTTACATACCCTTTCAAACATATGAATAAGACTATTAAAGTTTTTACCCTATGTAAATTGTGGAAGAAATGTACTGACCGTTATTGCTTCTGGGGTGAGGTTAGTTCCTCCCTTGTTACGTTCATGACCCTGATGAAGAGTCATCATTTCCTTTTCATTTTCCCACTGCCTCCCATTTTCTTCTGCTTACAAATGTCTCAGTCTCTCATTTTCTACAGCTTCCAGATGTCACAGACTCACTGTTGATTCTATTTACAAACATTTGGCCTTCAGTTCAAGTCTCTTTAACTGCAGATGGATTTTAAGTCCTCTGTGGAAAGATTGAACTGTCCATTTTCTGAGAGCTTTACATCCCCAAGGCCAGTCTGGTTGTCATGCTGGTTGCTGGTCTGTGATGCAGCTGTGGTTAAGGCTGTAATAATTTCTGCTTTAGTCAGGTTAGCATGCATCAGTCCTTTGGCTTGGCACATCTCAGCCAACAGGCTCTTTGTCAGTTTGCATTAATCCTCTGCTGACATCCTTGCCTGCTCTCCCTGACTAAGCTAATAAAGTAAATAAATAAATAAAACTATTGTGATATAAAACTCTGAATGTCTACCATGTGGCTGCTTGAGAGTACAAACACCTTCTTTACTGACCACTGTTTACAGGCTAAAGTAGTTTGATATCCACACCACTGAATCCCAATATGTGGATATCCCAGCACTGCCAACCAATAATGTGATGACCCACCATTGGACCAGTAATCAAGCAGTCTCAATCCTCATCACTGGTAAGAGTGGGGATGTACACTGGGAGGATAACAGGTATACACAAACAGTATTTCCAAGTGCAGGTCTCTGCATCAAGTGCAATGTCCCTTAACAGCACACAGAGGCCACAGTCAGTCCAGGTTTGGTTTGTCCCTCTTTCTCCAGATCCTCAGTAAGACTTCCCACTGACACAGTTATAGAGTTGAGATCTCAGCTGAGTGGCCAGAGTAGCTGACACACACACACTCTTTGAGGTTTGATTTACACACACACACACACACACACACACACACACACACACACACACACACACACACACACACACACACACACATGGAAAGGCTGGCACAGGTTTACTAGGTATGCCCCCTTTTGCCCAGACTATAAGGTAATCACTCCCACCAGCCAACTCCTTATCAGCCACTTTAAGGCCCTTAAAAAGGGTGTCCAATCTTACTGTTTAATATTAATATTAACATTAATATTAATATTAATATCAATATCAATAAAGTATTTTGGCTTTTCCCGGTTAGGGGTCGCCACAGCAGAACTGGCAGTGAATTTTTACGGTACTGAGTTGCCAGCCTGACACTCAACCTTCAAAGAAGGCACACCCATTCACGCACGCACTTACCTGCATGTCTTTTAATGTCACTCGACCATGGGCAGGACATGTAGACTCCACACAGAAGGCACTCCAGCCGAGAATTGAATGGGAGAACCTCTTGCTGTGAGGCAACCCTAACTGCTGCACTACCATGGCCTAACATTAATACAAATGGTAGTTTGACCAAGAGCAAGGCTATTAGGAGTGGCTCATACAGTGTCACCAAATAAATATGCAAGTACTCTCAAAACTTAAATATCTCTAGACTGATCAGCCACAATGAAAGGTTTAAATATATTTAAGAATAAATAATAAAAGAACAAGAAAATAATATATATTCGCAGTGACATCAGATTTCAAAATCATATGAACTATTTAAAACAACGTTGCAGGACAGTCTCAAATAAATAAAGAAACATATCTAAACGATGTTTTGCTATATTCATCACTATAGCTAAGACAATTATACTATTCCCTAGTAACTTAATTCATCAGAGCAAGGCAGATGTGGTGAATGGTTCTTGTCAGGTCCAAGACAGAATACAGAATGCTCTGTCTCGCTCAGAGAGTTCTCAAGTTAATATCTCAAATATTACTGCTGGGATAGCTTGCAGAATGGCATAATTTCTTGTCATCTGACTCTGTCTTAAGTGAAACCCCCACTGCTGGAAGCTGACAGTATTTAGCATCTACTTGTGAAAATACATAGACCTCAAATCATTGGCAGATGTTGGAAGTCATAAAACAATTGCATTTCTTCATACTTTTAGAGGTAATAATTAATTTACTCCAAAGACAATACAGAACGCTTCTCAGCACAGACATTATGTCTCCAGTCTGGCCTATAAGGTAATTTAATTTCAGGTATTTTTCTGAACTTAACCTCCTGTACAACAGTTTCCACTGTTAAAATATATGCATTTAAGCAGTTACAATAGTGCATGTACATTTCTTTTCTATTCCGGTAGGGCACACTGAGGTTACATTTTAAGCACAAGCACTTTATAAAATACCTTTTTAACACACGTCTCTACAGACCAGTTTGATGTACACCTGACATACAGTTCTAATACATTTGTAACACAAGCATCTTATATAGATCAGTCAGCTGTGCTGGCTGTATCTCCCTTTGTCACAGCAGACATTAAAGTAAAGATGTCACCTGGATAAAATTCACAAATATATATCAGATGAAAGGGCTACAAATTCCTGAATTGCCAGGTGGTGTGTAATGCAGAGAGCATTATACAGAGTGCATCTATGTGTCATCAAGGCAGTTTCCATGGTTTACGCTTGGCACATGCTTCTTATAAGTTTCATATAAGTTTGTATGTTGTATTAGGGCCTAAACTCCATCTAAGAATATAGCCTCATTAAACTCAGCATTATAAACATCATCACCTATCCAATTATCAAAGTTGGATTTAAAACCGGTAATATTTTAGGAAAACCTGATCTCAACAAGTATGATATTCTACATAATTTGTGTTGTAAATGTACTTCTTAAAGATGTTCTACTTGTTGGAGTAACAACATTTATATTGGCATGTCTGTGACTCCTAGTGTTATTAGAAAGCAAAAGATAGATAACTTCTTGTATTTCATCATTAAATATTTTATTTGTACAAATTGCTTTACTCCTAGCATGTGTAAAATATAAAGAATATAATTTTAAAGCCCAACATATTTCATAATAAGTTAAAAGTTGAATAGACTTGTTTTTTTTTTTTTGTAAATTTCCTGTGAACATTCGCAAGTAAAGTAAGTTTTCTTTTATATAAACGAAGCATGTTATATTTCAAAATTGCATGACTGTACATTTTATATAGATATATTAAGCTGTCCTCATCTCTAAGACATAATGATTTAAACGTATAACCCATAAGATGAAAACTATATTTTCTGATACTATTCACATGGGACATGAATGAAAAATCAGATGAAATAAATACACCTAAGTCTTTATAATTACTAATTTTATACATGATAGTATAATTTTAAAATAAATTAGGTATAGGTGCTGGTCTTCAAAATACATTGCTTCTCACTTGTTTGTACTAAACTTCAAGTTAATCTCCTTGACCCAAACTGAAAATTGTTGAAGACAAAAATGGTGTTTGTGTTGTGTTCCCTTTACAGTCTAGTTAAAATTCTGTCTTGGATTCACCAGTATATTTTGCTTGCCAGCAATGAGAATTAATAGGACTAGTTGATAATACCAGGTTAAACAGAAAAGGGCTTAATACTGAGCCCTGAAAAACTCTGGATGACAGCAGGATATTCAGAAAAATGTCATTTTATTAGAGCTCACTATTTACATCCAGACAAGCAACAGTTAATTCAATTAATATGAAATGGGATATAACTTTCGTACTTTAATATTTCTAATATAGAAATATGAGAAATAGTATCAAAAGCTTTAGGCAAATTAATATAGATTACACAAATTGGTAATGATGAATCAAGTACCAAAGCTACTTGGTCACAGAACTCAACTAGATTAGTAAGTGTAAACCTTCCCAGACTAAACCCATGCTGGCATAAATCATGGTTCCCTGAATGATTATTTGGATCCAACAGTAATGTCAACATTATTCACTCAAATCATTTATATAAGCTAGATGTTAGCGCAAGAGGCTTATAATTATTTAACTCCATCTTATCTCCCTTTTTATATATTGCTGAAATTACTAACTTTTTCCAAAGTGAGGGAACAGTACAATTTTGTAGTAAGGAATTGTGAATTAAATGCAACTTTGGAATAAGATTATTTTTGAAACTAAGCACCAGTACTGCAGGTATTTGATCCAGGCCCATAGAAGTCTTTGTACCTGTTTTCTTTTATTGTCTCTGAAATTAAACCAGTGCTAACAGGTAAACAGTTGACATGTAAAGTTGATATTAACTCTTGTTATGATGTAGTAGCCACACTCTAAGTTGAGTAAGAAAAAAAGCTTATTAAACTCATTTGCTATCTTCATAGGTTCAGATGCACCCTTCCCATTTATTAATATAGCTGATATAAATTCTTTATTCATAAATATTAAATGAATATATTTATAAAATTGTTTCTTACTTGTAAATGCCTCCCTGCTATTATCTCAACATAACTCCTAGTAAATGGTCTTTTGTGATTTCAGACAGATAATATTTTATTTTTTTTTAATCAGATAACCAAGTAAATTGGCTGATTCAAATATGTTTTCATCCATTACCTTGTAATAGGTGATAACAAATACAAAGTTTCAACCAACATTTATCAACAAACAAGTACAAGTTTCCCTGATGTTAAACATGTAGATGTCCAAAAAAAAGTTATTGAAATGCTAAACCTATTACATATGTTAGTAATGAAATTCAGTATAACAAGACAAAAACATACATACACTGCAGTAAAGAACTTACAAATAAAATATAATTAATTAGTTTTGCTTTTGCAACTAAGCTACATTTTAATTAAATGTATGTTACAAACAGAATCGAACAAGTACATAAAAAGAAAAATAGTTTGAAGATTACAAAATCAAAGATGACTACTTCATGATTTAATTAAGGATTACTGTGCAACTAATACAAATATATGTAACTAATAATGCAATTAGTTCAAAGAATACACCTGTCAAAAAGCATCTTGAACAACAATTAGGAAGTAGTTAACAGAAATTAGATCTCTGCTACAAGGACAGTGCTAATGCAGAAATCTAAGCAATCAGAGCATATGCCAATTATGTAATTATAACAGTGAAAATATTAATGACATAATTAAAATGCATTTATTAGTTTATTTGTGAGTGCTTGTATCTGGGAAATCCTATCTGGACATTTCCATTTTCTGTAATACCTAGAAAAAAAGCTCTAGTTAACAAAATAAACAGAACAAGAAACAGTTTAGAAACATGCTTAACCCTATGACATTAGTAAATGCAATCAGTGGAATTAGAAAAGCTTTACTGACAAATAATAATAATAAAATAATAATAATAAATACATAGTAAGCATGCACAGCTCTGTGACAGTATTAGTAGTACAGAACAGTTTTATACACACACACACACACACACACACACACACACACACATATATATATATATATATATATATATATATATATATATATATATATATATATATATATATATATATATATATATACATGCATGTCCACAACTAGTGGGTTTTGGCATTATTGGTCTGAATGTAATCATAAAAACTTAATAAGTAAGAAAGTCATGGGTGTTCAGAAATCACGTATATGAAACACTTGATGTCCTGAAGTGGTAATCTGTATATACCCCATGGGCCTCCATTACAGGAGGTTTAAGGTATCACACAGTGAAAACTCTAGCTCAGCTGGGATTTTCTTGAAGTATTTACGTGACCTTCTATCAATTGGTTGTAAATATATATAATGTTTTATATATATATATATATATATATATATATATATATATATATATATATATATACATACATACACACATCATACATTTATATGCATTATATATGGGTCTACTTCACATGACTGAAATTTCATTTGACTGACTTTCATTTGACCAAGACCAAAATACCTAATTTTCAAAATACTGAAAACTCACATGACTGAAACTCATTATACTGAAACTTTACAATGCTAAATTTCAAAATACTAACTTGTAAACCATACACATGCACACTTACAACACCAATGACTAACTCTTTCCAGAACTTAAAAAACTACTTATGTACCCTCTTAACAGAAACTAGGTGATATAAAACCAAACTGGGGGGGAGGAGTTGTGCCCCACACACACCCTCAACTATATATACTAACTCCAGGACTGCACTACAGTGTGCGAAAGGGCATATACCTTTTACGTACCTTACAGTACTCTACATGCTGCCACTACTGTTGGGAATGCACAAAACATCCGCCATATTACTTGTGATACTTCCCATAAAAATGTAAACAGACATACCCACATTTAGAAACAAACACTACAACACTACTTTCTACATGACTATCAGTATTCTGACAATCAACCGTATAAATTGCAGTAATTCTTTTTATCACAAACAAGTCACAGGAGAAGGGAAATCCACATCATATCTATGACTTACAATTCAGCAATTCAATATACTGAGATCCAGTCAAATGAGTTTTCAGTATTTTGAAAATTCAGTATTATGGTCTTGGTCAAACAGACCCATTTGATATATATACAGATATATATATATATATATATATATATATAT
The DNA here is from genome assembly GCF_019279795.1 of Protopterus annectens. Taxonomy (NCBI): domain Eukaryota; kingdom Metazoa; phylum Chordata; order Ceratodontiformes; family Protopteridae; genus Protopterus; species Protopterus annectens. The sequence continues at coordinate 1,415,748,756 of NC_056732.1, read as the reverse complement.
ATATATATATATATATATATATATATATATATATATGTGTGTGTGTGTGTGTGTGTGTGTGTGTGTACAGTATATAGATATAGAGATATAGATATATTGAGAGAGAGAGAGCCTTTACAACCAGTACTATTATCAATAATTAGGCAGTAGAGACCAGAAGAAGTAAATCATAAGGCTTGCACAAACTCTAATGATGTGCAGCTTTTGAACATTGTGAGTTGCATCTTTAAATGATCTGTAACATCCTTGATCATTAAACAAAATGTTTTCTCTATACTCCTAACTCTACAAACTAAATGATAAGAAGAGAGTCATATAAAGACAGATAAACTACACAGACTGGATTTCGAAGACAGAAAAACTCCACTCTTTATTGGCTGGTACATACAAGCTTAACGCTCCACAAGACATGCGCTTCCATCCAGGCACCTCCCAGACTTCATCAAAAATTACACGGAATGTGGAAACCCTGTTTAAATAGTAACAGGCTAACACCTAATAACCAATTAGTGGATAAAGCTATACATACACCACAAATCACATATTAAAAAAATGAAAAGGTTTCTTAAAAATATGAAGACATTTCTAAAACATATAAAACATCAATCCTCAGAAAAAAATGTGTGAGTATAAATAACAGGTCTTAATAAAAATCATAATTTAGCCACCCTGAGTTTTAACAGGGGTAACAAGGAAATGTGATCATTTAGACCTGGGGATTTACAGGCATCCAACACTATTTGCCAGTAGGTTTCACGATAAGCCAACTTAGATTCCCATGGGCCTCCCCTGATGTCCCTAGGTACTACCTCTAATACAAAAAAAGTAAACTTAGCCCCCCCACAGGTTAATGAGTGTCTATATAATGCATTGGTAGAATTGCACTTCCTAATATCATTGAGATGTTCGTAAATTCAACGTCTCATTTGCCTCTCTGTTTTACCTACATAAAACCCCTTGCATTGACCACACGAGGCAATATAGACCACCCCACAACTATTACAGTTGGTGTATGCATTGCCTAACAAAGTTTTGTTTCTTCCCTTAATATAAATACTTTTCATGTGGGCAATGTGGGTACATTGGGGACAAGAACCAGACCTATACGTCCCTTTCTTCCTATGTGAGGGTACATGGGTGTTGTTGTTCTGTTCAAGCATGTCCTTAATGTTCTGTCCCTTTCTGTATATAAACTTAAGGGTGTGTTTCTTGAACACTTCAAGATCTGTAAGTTCAACAAATTTGCCCCATTCTCTTTCAATAACACCTCTAAGGAAATAGGAGTACTTGCTAAAGTTAGTAATAAAAGCTCTGTTATACTGCAAATCAGCATCCTTACTAGATTTTTGGTGCTGCATTGAAAAAGCGCTGTTCCCCAAAATAGGGGGATATTTGTCATATCGACCTGCCATAACCTCGTCCCTGACCTCCTGAATCATATCCTGAGGATAACCTCTTTGCCAAATTATTGCAGTAATAGTATCACATTCATTATAAAAGTCTTCATCCAGAGAGGTCATATGACTCGCCCTCACTAACTGGACCTTGATGATACCCCTTTTTTAGCAAACAGGATGGGCACTTGAGAACCATATATAGGAATGTGAAAATGTAGCCTTCCTATGAATTCTAGATTTAAATCCCCCTTCGGTCTTGATGATGGCAACATCAAGATAGTGCATCAAGAGGGGTGTGGCTTCATAGGTGATTCGTATATGATGAAGTCAAGGTGTGTTTGGCGAAAACGTTGCACTTGTATTTACTGGCATTAATAAAGAGCGTGGTTGAGGTCTTCCTGGACTGATATATTCTTTGGTTTGGTTTATTTTATCAGCAGAGTCTCTTTTTTGGTTTTCTCAGCTTCATAGGTGAATTTTAAAAAGGTGGTAGTGTGTACCAAATAGTCAATAAATTGTTCCAACTGGGCTAGAATGTCATCCCAAAACAAACAGATATCATCAAGAAATCTTTTGTACAATTTCAATGATTTAGAAAAGGGGCTATTGAACACAAATTTGCATTTCCACATAGCCAGAATGATATTGGCATATGTAGGGGCACAGCTGGCCCCCATAGTTCCTGCCAAATAAACTCACCCTCAAAGAACAAAAAATTGTTCTTGAGTATAAGTTCGGCCAGTTCAATGCATAGGAATATATTGTTCTTGGATACCCTGTCTTGTAATCTAAGGGCTTCCTCCAACCATTCAAGCCCAAGATCGTGTGGGATAACCAAGAATAAATCAACAATGTCAATGGTAACAAAAATCAGATCCTTAGAAAACAAATCTGGTTTAACATTGATAAGGAAGTCCCAGGAGTCCAATAAAATATGTTCATCCTGTTTCCATGACCTCTTCAATTTCCAATCTAAGTATTTAGCCAAAGGAGCAGTTTTATAACCTTCAGAGGTTACAATAGGTCTAAAGGGTGGGTACTCTGTATTTTTATGTACCTTGGGTATACCGAAAATGGATGATACCCTAGGCTTGTTGTTTTCCAAGAATGTTTAAGTGGCAAAATCAATGACCCCTTGGTCAAACTAATCTTTTAGAGCTAAATCGATTTTATGATATGAGATGTGTATTTCATTCAGTGACACCTGACTGTATTAGGTGTCATCATGCAACAAGGTACGGATCTTTCCCTCATAGAGGATCCTATGCATTAGCACCATCCCCCCAACTTTATCCGGCTTCATCACCCTCACATTAGGGTTAGAAGCCAACTCCCGCAACAATGTCTCCTCATTGATAGTCAAATTGTGGGAAACCCAGGTGTGAGAGTGCACCCTACAGACTTCCCTCTCAAGTACCTGTTCCAAATTGTTTAGTTGGGTGTGCAAGGGGGGGGTTGTAGGTGCTAGACCTATGAGGTGCTGTGGTTTGGTTATTTGTAGCCTCCTGCCGAAAAATAAACTCAAGGTTCAGTTTACGGACAATCAATTTAATGTCCATGATAACCCTTGTCAAATTACTTTTACAGGCCAAGATAAACTTGAACACCTTCATGAAAAGTTTAAAAAATTCCTCGTTAACAGTGAGATCACTGAAATTAAAAATATTTAACCCTAAAAAACTAAAAACATAATTTTCTTCAAAATAACACCGGAATCTAGTATCTCTGGTACCTGGGGTACCCTCCCCCCTGTGGTGTACAGGACCCTTGTAAAAATGGTTTCCCTGAGGGTTGTTCAAATTCTTAATCCTTTCGGAACTACATGGACCCACCTCTTGGTCGTAAGAGCCATTTTCAAACTCGTGGGTGTTCAAGGAAGTGTTTACAATATTAGGATTGTCATCCCTCCCCAGTGCATTATGATTTTGCTTAAAGTTCCCCCCTGAACCATTCCCACCATCTTGAAAATAATGAGGGTTTGTCTTTGGGGCCGGGTATTGTCTACCGTCCCTGTAATCCTTCAAATCTTTATCCATCTTTTTGTATTTTCTTTTCAGAATATCTTCACATTTCTCATCTACACATTTTGTAATAATAAAGTATCTTGCCCTTTCCTGTTCAATACTGAATAATAAATCATTAGTAATGACCTCATTAAGTTTGTTAATACAAGTTTTAAGGCTATCCATTTCAAGTTCATTTTTCTTAATGATAGCCCTCAAAATGTCAAGACCACATTTATCAAAAATACTCAATAATTCAGAATGAAAAGCAAACCCAACTACAACATTATTAGAGTATTTGTGTATACGCAACCCCTTAGGTACAATGCCCACTGTTATACATTCATTCAAATAAATGTTGCCCAAGGACAAGGATTTGTACCTTAAAAGGTAGTTGTGTAACTGGTCTAGTCCATGAGAAAAATTGTCCATAAGAGATGGATTAAAATTAGAGTTATTAGGTTTCTGAAAGTTAGGCTTGTTCACCAACCAAGTAGTTAGCTCTACCTGGGAAGAAGTCAATCTTTCTTGAGCATGACCTGCCGGTTACCCCACCCCAGGGGATAATCTGTCCTGCATACGAAAAACAGTAAGTGTGTTAGACAATGTGTCCACTGGCAGGCAGTCTTGGAGAAGTGTGGATGGTCTGTTAGTGGTTGAAAGTTCCAAATGGGAACCATGTATGCATTGCGGCAAACCAGAAGTAGACACCCCTTCCTGATTACATAGAATGCTGGTGTTAGAAAGCAAAGCAGCCAGTCCCTGGCCAATAGGAGTGAGTAGGTTGACAAGCTGGCTAAGTTGACTGGCGAGTTTGTGAAATTCACCCACTTCAGACCCGTGACAACAACCGTTGTGGGTGTCAACAAGATTTTGTCCTTCAAACTCCCCCATACACAAACCAATAACCAAAAAAATGAGGAACCAGTCAAAAGGGTAACTAATAAACAAAACAGACTGGATTTCGAAAACAGAAAAACTCCACTCTTTATTGGCTGGTATACACAAGCTTAATGCTCCACAAGACATGCATTTTCATCCAGGCACCTCCCAGACTTCATCAGAAATTACACAGAATGTGGAAACCCTGTTTAAATAGTAATAGGCTAACACTTAATAACCAATTAGTGGATAAAGCTATACATACACCACAAATCACATATTAAAAAATGAAAAGGTTTCTTAAAAATATGAAGACATTTCTAAAACATATGAAACACACAATTTTTCTGAGGATTGATATTTTATATGTTTTAGAAATGTCTTCATATTTTTAAGAAACCTTTTCATTTTTTAATATGTGATTTGTGGTGTACGTATAGCTTTATCCACTAATTGGTTATTAAGTGTTAGCCTGTTACTATTTAAACAGGGTTTCCACATTCCGTGTAATTTCTGATGATGTCTGGGAGGTGCCTGGATGAAAACGCATGTCTTGTCGAGCGTTAAACTTGTATGTACCAGCCAATAAAGAGTGGAGTTTTTCTGTCTTCGAAATCCAGTCTGTTTTGTTTATTAGTTACCCTTTTGACTGGTTCCTCGTTTTTTGGATAAAGACATATAAAGACATTCATTCTTTCCAGTCTCATTTCAGTTGTTTCCAGTTAATTCCAGTATACCACAGTCTTATCAATTCTTTCACATACTGTAAGGATTTAAGGAAACAGGAGCAGATGAAGTACAAAGTAAAATATACTGAAAATCTATGGAAGTAGTTAAGTGTTTTTGATTTCAGAAATTGTAATTCTAACTGCATGCAAAATAATATTCCAAGGACTATGATGTTAAGGGTTATTAGGAATGTTTTAAAAGAATAACAATTTTTTTATACTTAGAATGAAAAGTCATGTACATTAGAGGAGAATTATACACAAATGTTGATGGATGAACATTTAGTTAGGCATAATGAAGGTCGGACATATCAACCCATATTCATTCTATGAACATTGTACAGAAAATGTTGCCAGAAAAGTAAAAAATGGGAAAAAGAACACACACACATACACACACACACACACACACACACACACACACATATATATATATATATATATATATATATATATATATATATATATATATATATATAGATAGATAGATAGATAGCTATATATATATTTGGTAAAGCCATTGGACTGTACTGTACAAAACATTGCTGCTGTTATTTACATGGATAAACAGATGGGTTTGTTCCACAGTATCAAATGCAAACTAGTTAAACAGAGTACAATCATTTACTAGCCTAAACATTGATACCATATGCAATGGTAATGCATGCACAAATATGATTGTACATGCACTCAACTCACACTCCACTCAACATCCCAGAAACAAATCCAGACACATTAAACATATGTCTAGGGCAAGACCCTACAGCACCCAAAAGAAAATTAACAAGGTCTGAGATTGCAAAACTGCACTTAACTTGATGCATGTACCACTCATGACACATACTCACACAACTACCCATCTCAGGCAACACACACACACACTCACACACACCCACACACAAGCGTGGACACACACACACACACACACACACACACACACACACACACACACACACACACACACACACACACACACACACCATTTTTCTTAGACTAAAATATTCTAAGAAAGCACTTAATCATACTGACACTGTCAACTGCACATTTTACTCTGTAGACTACACAGAGGCAGTAATTTCTACCTTCATACACATACCACTCAGAACTGAATAGTCATCCCGTTCATCTGCATTTGACCATATGAACTGCAAACCCTTTCTTGCACACATACAACAGACATCCCTTCACCCCACACCACTTTTCCAGTCACTCACATACCACATGCATACGTATGTGTGCATACATGCTTTATCAGTCTCTCACATACAAAAAGAAAACTTACACACACAATACTCACCAAATACACCTACCTGGACACACAGTTAAAAATATCAGTCACCCTTTACCCCTACTCACATAGATCCAACAACCCTTCTATATATGAGGCAAAGAACTCCCAGAGAACTCCCAGATCACACAAGGCAATAAGAGGAATACATATAGTATGCAGTATCAGGAATATGATTTACATGAAATCAATTCTACAGAATTCATATACTATATAAATTTAACTAGAATGAATAACAAAGTAGGAACAGATATACAAAAGTTAACTTTGGAAAACTTTTGCTGCATTACAAAAAAATGGGAAAGACGTGAGTACAAACAGTACTGAAGATAGTGTATATGAGGATGAACAAAAAGATACCACTGGGAAGAAGTTAAAAAAGAAAGCAAAAAACAGAAGAAAAACCGAAAGGGATGACTGACAAAAATAAATGTTAAGAAGGGAAATGAATAATGTATGTACCCTACATAACCTACTCCACTCTTTCTCACATCCCTCCCTGCTCTGCTTACATCTTTAATATACCCTGAAAATTCAATAGAATTTATTAAACAAGTCCATATGTTTCTTCCTCCCCCACTACATTATGTCATTGTACCTCCTCTTCCTTTTTAGTAACTATGTTTTCCTAACTATTCTGTATAAATGGATATTTTTGCTGTGCTAAATAGTTAATATGTTTTTCTGCACAATGTATTTAACTGTATACTTGCTGTACTATTTGATATTGTTTTCTTTTTTACTACCTGTTGTACCTATTGTGTAACTTTGAATGTATTTTGGAGCTTTTCTCCCCAGGACTCCATTGAAAACGGGTTCATTTGGCCCAATGGACTATCCTGGTAAACCAACTGCAATAAATAAATAAATAAATAAATGTATAGTTAGCTTAATGTTGCTAACAATGAGAAAAACAAAAGAAGGTTGATAATTATGAAATTGTGTCAACAAATAAAGACTAATATAATATTCATTGCTGATACCAAATGTATTAATAACTAGAAAAAAAAACAGAAAAGCAAAACAAACTAAAAATGACAGTATATACGGTTTCAATGTTAAAAGATAAAAATAAAATCAAAAACAAAGATGCAGGGGCAGAAAAAGAAAAAGATATACTTTATTACAAAATAAAACTCAATAAACACTTGTGTCTTCTACAAAGACTTTCCCTGAGATTCATTAACAATCCTGTAGGTGCAGTGCAGTGCCTACACAGTGTAAGTGTGTTAGCACAATAAGCAGCACTGATAATCAGATATGCATGCCCCCCATCACACCTACTTGGATGCAAGCACCTTTCTGTGGCTAGCAATAGTGGCTGTAGCCATGGAAAGTTGCTTGCAAGGGGCAGAGCCTGAATGGCTAACTGGTAGCAACATTTTTTTAGAGCTCCACAAAACTAGTTCAAATAACAGGAAAATAATTAATTTAATCGAACAAAAATATACAACTATAATTGACAAACTTATGAACTAATCGTGTACTAACTTTGAAAGCTTTTTGCCAATATTTTCCTGTCAAATTAATCTGGAGACTACTATAGCCACTTGGAAATGAGTAACTCAAAGATCTCACACTCCGAAACAGCCTTGAAGAAGGAAATCCAATTGATGTCCTCTGTACTGCAGGAGCTGTCATTGAAAATGGATAATTTAAAGGACAACCTTGAAAATCTAAAAGAGAACTGCCAAAAACAAACAGATGTCTTTAAAGAATTATTACAGCAGCAACAAACAAAAATAATGGACATTGAAATATCTCTCTCCGATATAGATGGAAGGTTGAAGTAAGGAGAGAACCAAAGTGAATTTCTCTTACAACAAAATAACTGGTTAATCAACAAGATAGATGATTTAGAAAACAGAGAAAGGCACACAAATATTAGAATATTTGGTCTTCTGGAGAAAGCTGAGGGTGAGGACATTATTTTATTTTTAAATTTCTGGTTGCCGGAATTCTTAGACCTAAAAGAAGGACTGTCAAATGGCATAGAAAGGGCTCATCAAGCCATAGGAAAACCTGCATCATCATCTCCTAATACTTCTCCTAGATCCATTGTAATAAAGTTTGTATCATACCTTGATAAAGAACTTATACTAAAGTCAGCATAGAGGAAAAGTCCTTTAAAGTATAAACAACACCAAATAAGATTTGATAATGACTATTCAACTAGAGTTCTAGGTTTAAGGAAAAAAACATGGCCATTTGTAAAATTCCTGAAACAAAACAAAATCAAAGCTCAACTTGCATACCCTGCAAAAATCAAGATTCTTTACTCAAATGAAATGAGAACCTTCAACAACACAGATGAGGCAGCTTCTTTTATCAAGAACAATAATATAATAACAATTCCAGAAGAAATGGACTGGTCAACATCTAACTCACTGAAAAGATCCCAAGAAAAAAATTCCTGGACTGATGTAAAGAAGAAACAAAGAAATGAAATAAAAAATGTAACAAGTTTAAATACTCTCAAAGATTCTACTAAAAAGTGAAATATATACTAAAGGAAACTGAAACCAAAACGTATGTACGTTTACTTTTTTTAGTTGTCTCAATATGCATAACATTGTTTATAATCCTTCTGTTTTTCTTTTTTAATACAGTGATGCTTCAACTCTACTTACTACAGGATGAGGCTGCTTGTGTCAAGTGGTCAGCACAATGACACTCATATCAAATTTAAATGTGTAATATTGTAGGGATTGTTTCTTTCAAAAAGCTCATTTTAATTATTTAATAGATTGTCTTGATCCCGCGGTAGTGGTGCTGCGGTACTTACTACAGGATGAGGCTGCTTGTGTCAAGTGGTTAGCACAACGACACTCATATCACATTTAAATGTGTAGTATTGTAGGGATTGTTTCTTTCAAAAAGCTCATTTTAATTACTTAATACATTGTCTTGATGGGATAGAATTGAGAACGGGAGGTGGGGAGAGGAAGGAGAAGAGAAGTGAATAATCTGGGTGTCTCCGTTAAGAAATACTGACATGCGGCTCATATAGATGGTTTGTAATCATAGGGTTTCATGTGGCTACAAGATATCAAGCAATAAGCAGTAGGTATCAGTAAAAAAATATAAATATAGTAGTTATATAACTGATCGGTGTTGAACACTTCATTGTTACAGTTTAAAAGCATCATCTCTCTTTTTTTTTTTTACACGAACTGTCTGATAAGGATATGAATAAATAACGGCTGTTTACAAGAAGCCGTGAGCTCATTTCACAGTCAAACACACTTGCGAACACATGAATAGCGTCCTTGTAATCATTCAACACCACAGTAACACTAATAGCTTGCATTCACGCTCTACAAGGATATGATGATGTCAAAGAGAGAGAAAGAGGACAGAATACAGTATAGTCTTACTAGCGAGAGAGTAAGAAAAAGAAAAAAAAATAGTGTGAACACATTCAGCTTTATCGGACTACAACAACTATAAAATTCAATGTGAAAAAAGACCACTATACTAGTACACGAACTAAATCACTAAATTAGAAATATAAATAAGAACAGTTACTTTTACAGAGTGGTGAGTGACAGGGATTCAGTGTATAAACTGTTAGTCAAGATACCAAGAGTTTTCACATCAATACAGCTGTACACATCCTGTTAGTCTTAAAGTGACAAGCACCCTCTAATATAGTTCTGATAACACGCTGATTATTAATGTTCAAAACATTCAGGAAATGGTCAGGAAAATGTTTCGAATTTTATGTACAGAATATATTTTATCTTCCAAAAGCTTCTGATTTCAAAGCTATATTTGCACCTTCTTGACTGTAGCTGTTGTACTGGTTATAAAAAACCCTGTGACAGATTTTAACATAGTTTTAATTACAAATATTTACATGCCTGCGTGTGTATGGGGGGGGTTGTGGGAACATGTGTGTCTTTGTTAAAAAAATAATGCAGGACAGATGACTGACCATTAACAGATTTTTTTTTAGTGTGTGAGGCATTTGCTAATTCCAAAATAAATGATAATTCTGTAAGATGCCATCCTTCTAGCATGTGCTTTCATGAAATAGCTGGTTGACTAGCACAATGTATAATTAGATGTTAAAGACCAAACGCATTTCAGTTCTAACTGTTGTTTACTGGACAGGGATATCCTGTAATATAATAGGCAGCAGTGTGTCATACATACAAGTTAATGCCTGCTAGCCAATTTGTTCCTGTAATGCATATTCATTTTTTGGCACAAGTATTTAAAATATATACATCAAAGTTCTATAGTGTGTATTGGGCTGATCTACCACTTTATTGTCTCATTATGACTTTCAGTACACCTAGCATAGCACATTCAAAGGATATATGGTTAATCAGTTGAGTGGATTTAGACATCAAATTCCAGCAATTTTAAAATACCGATGGACAGTTAATCTGTAAAATGCAGTGACATGATATTTTACAACTGACAACAGATACGATTTTAATTGTCGACAGCACTGACATAGAAAAGTAGGCTACATTATGTACAGTTAGTGACAGGTTAGTGACAGACTTCTCATCTAGAAAATAAGAGGTCATTGTTCCCCTCTACTCATCACTCATTAAACCCATTATAGAGTATAATGCCCCTTTTGGTATGTACCTCACAAGACATCTACAACAACTGGAAAGGCCACAGAAATACCTCACAAAGAGGATTACCGGCCTCAAACAGATGCCCATACGCAGACCGTCTCAAAAAACTCCAGCTTTACTCCGTCACACATCACCTACTCAGAGGTGATCTCTGCCTAACATACAAAGCTATGTCAAACCCAGAGCTGTTGGACATGCTCCACTTAAAGAAATCCCAATTTCTCTGAGCTACATGCTCTAGGGACCTAAACCTTGTCACCACAATAAACAGAACATGCCGGAGGGATAGACTTCTGACCCAGAGACTTCCCATACTCTGGAATAAACTACCTATCTATATCAAACAAAGCTCCTCATTAGCACTCTTCAAGAAAAATATTGATGATTGGATGGGAAATAGGAAATTCACCCTGGGGATCACCTCTGTGGCTCTGCTCGACAGTGGCACAGGAAAATAATTTTCTTGGGTTTCAAAAGCCAGGGTACCTTTTTGGCTAGGCTTGTATAGGCCCCAGGGCCGATAGCCTAGTGCCTACCTATGAACCTATGAACCTATGAACCTAGGTATAACAGCAGTCTGCTGCCAATCATAAACATGCTGAAAATCTCTCTTAGATTGATGTTTAACTCTTTAATAGATTGTATTTCAAAAGGAGAATTGGCTTGTATATTGTAAAGCTCTTGGATAGACTCAGAATATTTAGTTGGAATAAATATGAAGTACTTTATAATAAAAGCAATGATAAGACAAGGCTAAACAACAGGAAGAAATGTCTACTCAGTTCAGGAAAACACTGTATACTTACTCTGTAAGAATTAGAGAAACATAGTCAAGTGATTTATTCTACAAATCTCAAACATGGAAATATGAGTCTGTATGTGTCAATCTACAAATATGTATATAAGCACAGAAATGAGCACAAAATAGTGACAATACACAAATATGTTTATCATCTACATGGCTGGATTTGACAATGTGCACATGTGCAAATACAGACATATCATTTTTAACTGATTCTAGTTATGATTATATCTTTTATTTAGAAACTCAGTTTACTTTTTGTCATGCATAGAAACTCATTTACTGCACCATAGCTAAGCTGCACAACAAAGGAAATACTACAATGTACTTCAGTGGGCATTCTAAGTCAGATATTTTTTAATCAGTAAACTTATCCTAAATAAAAATATAGTTGGTTTAATAGTTTGTGTTGACATAAAGTTAAAACTGTTACATTTGAATGAATAAACAAGATGGGTCTTATATAAAAAGTTTATAAAATGTTTCTTTAACCTATAGTAAAATCTGTGTATTAAACTTATGGATTATATGAAAAGACAAAAGAATACTAAACATTGTAAGACTCTAATATGCATTATAAACTAGGATTTAAAGTATATAACCAAATAGTCAAAGAAACATTGGATATAATAAGTAATCTATGAGTATTAAATTATCTTGAACAATAACGAGTTTGCAGAGCTTACCATATGTTTGCGCTAACAAAAATTATATGTTTTTTTTTATTTTTTTAGTAAAAAAACAATATCACAACTGTGTATGTAATACAATTTCTTGATTCATGAGAAATTTACAAGCATATACCATTCAATAAGTTTTTTTTTAAATCTTAATGTATTCATGTAAAATAGATTTCATTACAATCAATATGTATTTGGAAAAGATTTTATCTATCATCTACTATTAGATGATGAACTTGAACATTTGATGCATATATTACTATGTTAATAGTTCTGTCATGTACATATATAGCAAATCTATAATCACATCAGATTCAGAAATGATTCAATAGTTGATATCAGTCAGTCACAATGAATGGTTCAATGAAAATAGTATATAATAAAATACATGTTTGTGTCTTTGCAAATTGTTCCTATACATAAGGGAGAGAGAGAAGGGGAAAATAAGATGACATTAGAGCAATTGTATGTTGGGTTTAACTTATTTGAGATGTATATACTTAGCCATTTGATTGATATGTTATTAAATGTTCATAATAAGGAATGTATTTATATATATATGCATAAAGCCTACAATTACTTATGTGTTTCACTATGTATATAATATGTAGAACTATAAATATCATTCAACATATACTAGTTTAGAATTTCAAAGGTCTCTAAGAGTACAAGACTGGAGCATGAGGAAATCTGCCTACCAAACATGAGGGTTAATCTAGTAGATATTTTGTTTATGTCTATCAGATTAGAAATGTATATCATTTCATGTGTGATGGGGGGAAGGTTGAAACAAAAGATTATATTAATCAAAATAATTTTACTTAAATCATTTTACACTTTTTATTATGGCCTGAAATGAACATCAATATAAAAGTATTACAAAAGAGATTCAGTCTATTTATGATACATGAAATAAGGAGAATTTTGTTCCAAATACAATACTATAAAATGTACTCGAATATTAATATAAATATTAGCAAGCATGAAACTCAACAACAAACATGGACTTAACACTGCTTTTACTGAACATAAATGGTTTAAATAATCCAAAGAAAAGATCAAACCTACTAAAATATTTAAAATTGAACAAAGTGCAAGTAATATTTCTTCAAGAGACTCACTTTAAAGATGATGAAAAGCATTTATGTAATCCAAATGAGTCTACAACAATAGCACAATCATCATATAAAACCAAAACTAGAGGAGTTAGGATACTATGGATAAAAAGTATCATTAATCCCCAAATTCTTTATAACTATGAAGATAAAGAGGGGCTTATAACACTTGGTATAATAAAATTCAATAATAGTATCTGGACGTTAGTAAATCTTTATTGGTTCCCAGGAATAGGAAAAAGTATGACAAAGAAACATCTAGACTTTATTAGTAAAACATATAAAGGTAGCTTGATATTAAGTGGTGACTTTAATTGCATTCTTGATAATTTAGAGACCACCAACAAAAAATTTACGTATAACTCCTATAGCAAAGCTACTCAAAAAATGGGTTGAAAATCACAATTTAATAGACACATTCAAATTTAGAGAAAGTAACTCACTGTTATTTTCATACCAATATCACAGATTTACAACCCAAACAAGAATAGATAAAATTTTTGTTGCACAAGACCTTGATGTGAAGATAAATAGTTTTAAAATCATACCATGTTCATTATCAGATCATAGAGCAATCCTTATTAATATTCAAACAAATTTTTTAAAAATAATACAAATGACAAGAATTCCAGCATATATTACGAAACTAAAAGAATTTAAACCTTGGCTACTCACAGAGTTGGAATTCTTTCTAGACACTAATCTCACTAATGAAATCAACATAGTTATGGTATGGGACACTCTAAAAGCCTATAAAAAACCAAACCAAAATAAAAAAAAACAAAAAAAATAAGAAGCTTCTGGCCAAAAACCACCTCTTGTTAGGTAAAACAGTCTTGAAATTTATTCGGTTCCAACTGCAACTGCTATTGCGAATAAAAACAAAAAGTACAAAATAGAGCCTATATTTATGGTAAAATTATCACATGCGACAAAAATAAACTAAAAGAATGGGAATCAGAATTACTTAACATACAAAATCAAATCATAAAAATAAATAATAGTAATTTAACAAATGCACTGACTAATAAGAAGAAAATTAATGATCTGCATGAAAAGTTTAATGACATTCTAACACATAAAACTAATCTAGCACTAGAGAGATTAACATTAAACTCATATGCTGTTTCTCCTAAACATATGCACAACTTGGCAATAAGAGTTAAAGTACAATCTAAAAGAAATAACATTACTACTATTATACAAGAAGGAAGGAAGAACAAGAAAGTATCAGATATAAGTGATATATTAGATGCTTTTAAATACCATTTTACAGAACATTATAAGATGGAAGGAACTCAAACAAAAAACTTTAATTTAGATTTAAAACCCAAATTGAATAAAACAATCCCAGAAAATTTAAAATTAGAACTTCAAAAGCAAATTACTCTTAAAGAAATTTCAGAGAAAATCAAAGAAAGCAAAAATAATAAAGCTCCAGGAATGGATGGTATTATAGCTAAAATATACAAAATATTTCCATCATCTATAATCTCAGTCTTCCAAAAAACCTTAATAGAAATACAAACACACAACACCATTCCACCATCTTGGAGATACTCATTAATTACTCCTATAATAAAAGAAAATAAATATGCATCAAAATGCAGTTCCTATAGACCAATTTCATTACTAAACAATGATTATAAAATCTTTATGGCTATTCTAGTCAACAGAATCAAAAATCTATGATAAAAATTATAAATGAAGATTAAACAGGATTTATACATAATAGGCGCACCTATGATAATATACAAACAATACTAACTATTATTGACTATTTAAATAGAGAAAAACAAGAGGCCTTAATAGTTGCATTGGATATAGAGAAAGCGTTTGACTCCTTAAACTGGGATTTCTTGTTCAAAATATTAGAATATTATGAGTTTCCTAGCTCCTTTATTTCATTAATAAAGAACATATATAAAAACAATTCAGCATATGTACAATTAGGACCTTTCACCTCTGAATCAATAATATTGACAAACGACACAAAACAAGGTTGTCCCATGTCCCCCATATTATTTGCATTAGCCATTGAAATATTTGCCATCTCAATACGAAACAATCCCAAAATAGAGAGTATAAATTTATATAATCAATATAATTCAAAAATAATGTTGTTTTCAGATGATATACTTCTTACCAAATCTATGTCTAAAAATTCATTAAAAGAATTAGATATACAAGTTGATAAATTTTATTCAATTTCAGGATTACATTTTAACAAAACAAAATCAAATTTTATGATATTGAATAAAAAATGATTTTCAAATACATGATAATTGGTAAACAATCTCTCACTTTAAACTATCTAGGTATAACATCAAGTACAACATTAGAAAAAAATAAATATAAATTATAGGGAAATCATAGACACGATAAAGTCAAATATAATAAAATGGAACAAAATATATATATAACATTTGAAGATAGATTGCAAGTAATAAAAATGGTATTACTTCCAAAAATCCTATATATAGCACAAGCTATTCCAGTAATACCAGACAAATATTTTTTAAAAGAAATAAATACATTATTATTAAGATTTCTTTGGCATCCTAACAACAACAGAATAGCTTATACACACCACATTAGACCATGGAAACTAGGTGGAATCAATTTCCCGGATATTGAAACTTATATTAGAGCCTCCATTTTTAAAATAATTATAAATTGGATAAATCCGTGCTATTCTTCTAACTGGAAATCTCTCCATACTGTTATTTATTTAAATAATAATACAATTTTAAAGAATTTAATGATAGACAATCATATTAATAAACCATGGCATATCTTATGCACTAGCCTTCAATATAATCTAGCAAAACCTACTAATCTAAAATACTTAAATGATATGTATAATTCATTTAGAAGATTTGTAACTTCTAATACAGATATAAAATTATGGCTAGAACTTTTATATCCTTTCAATGTAACAAAAATTTTTCCAAACAAAATGCATAGGATGGTTTTTATTACTTGGGAAAAGAAACAATTAATTTGCTGGCAACAATGCATTAATGAACATAAGGTTTTGGATAGTCAACTTATAATAAAAACTTATAATCTCTCTACATCAGACTGGGTATTATTACAAAACATATTACAATACTCACAAGATCTAGATATAAAAACGGAGGTGGACCAACACGACAAAATAAAATAAAATTCAAATTTATTTATAAAAGATGAGTGCTTTCGCGTACTCCCACGGTACGTTTCATCAGATCTTCATGAGATCTGATGAAGCGTACCGTGGGAGTATGCGAAAGTGCTCATCTTTTATAAATAAATTTGAATTTATTTTATTTTGTCATGTTGGTCCGCCTCTATTTTTATATCTAGATTATTTCATTTTGTTTACGAAGTGGGACCTTCAGGTAGCAGTGTTTACTTTTTTGTTATTAATACTCACAAGATCTATGCAGAATAATTAACAATTCTTCTTTTAGAGATAAACCTACACTTATAACTCATTTATATGAAATAGTATACAATAATCAAAATTGGGAAAATTTGACATCAAAATTATATAAAATTTTAATAAATTATAAAATTAAAATCAATCAAAAATTTTGGAATCATATAACAAAAGGTCATTCAATAAATTTATCCCTGGAAAACAAAACCAAAATACTAAATTCTGTTAAATTGACATCCAACATACAATTTTGGAGAATTTACATATGGAAATTTTTGCACAGATCTTTTTTTATGTCAAATAGATTAAAAAATGTAATACTTCTAATAATGTTACATGTTGGAGATGCTTTCAGAGTTGTAAAGCAGATTGGATACATATATTTCATGACTGTATTAAAGTTAAAACATTTTGGGAAGATGTCAGCAATTTCATACAAGCCATATTCTCAGATACATTTGTAGTAAGTAAATCTCTAATTTTGTTGAATGTTAATGAGAATTTAGATTTAAGTAATAGCAATCTCTACCTACTATGGAACATTCTAGCAAATGCTAGAAAATGTATTACCAGAAAATGGAAATCAAATCTGGAACCATCATTTAAAGAATTTCTGCTAATATTGAAGGAAACTGCATTACTGGAAACCAGAGTAAAAGAACTAAGATTAGCACCAAGACGATGGAACAAGAATCCATGGGAAAAAATACTATCACTTATTGAGACACTAAACTTGAATTCAAACTCTTAATGAGAGTAAAAGAAAAAGGAACAAATGATCTCTCATTAATATGATGTTACTCTGACTAGACTGATCAATATAATAATTTAATTTCAGGCCATCTGTAAATATTGTATACAGTTAATCATACTGTTTTACTTATCAGAAAATGTATTAAGATTATTATACAATGGAATTTTTTGAAAGATTAATAAAAAACACTTGGAGTAAAAAAAAGAAAGTTGCTTGCAGGTAGCTGCACACAATGTAAACAAAACAGATCACATATAGGCAGTGCTCAGATACAAGTATGTGCTGTAGCCCATAAATATTAAGAGCAAGTAGAGGGAAATGATGCAGAATGATAGGTAAGTGAAATGGTGGAATTGTTACACAACAATGTAATATACTAAGCTAATAATGTTATAACGGGGAAATGTTTAAAGTGCACTCATATGCTGCAGGCAAATGTGATGAAAGTGTGTAAGAAGCATTTTGAACATAAATCCTGCAAGACTGATTTGATAACAATTACAGTGAATGTCAATCCTACAGGTATGCACATAAATAATAACAGACATGCTGATAAAGGATGTAGATAGGGACATGAAGCTGCATTGCAAGAAAGGGGAGTGCAGTTGTGATAGACATGTTAATTAAAAGGCTGACTTGAAATAACGGTTTGCAAAGATGGAAGATGCATTTTGGAATGAATGCATAGAATGCAGTCATGGCGTATCTTTACGTATATACCTGGAATGGATTCATGAAAAGGTGGCAGCACCAATGTATTATTCATCTCACCAGGTGTACATAAGAACAAAAACAACTTACAGTTGTAATGAAAGGTAACTTTGAAATGGACATGTTTATACAAAGAAATGACATTGGCACCAATAGAAGAGTTTCATCACCTACACGCATGTAATAGACAGGCAAGTGCCATATGTTTATGTAATTGATACACAGCAATGTAATAAACAACATACATAAATGAACAATATCAAGACTGAGCAGATGACATGTTAGCAGTTCAGTTTTGCCATTATTGATTTGCAAACATACCTGACATACTAATACTGGGCATGCTCACATACAATCACAGGGGACAGTAACAGAATAGTAATTCAACAGCAACAACACAATAGAATGTGTTGTAGTAGAGAACCAATCACATCTCCTGATGGTCACACTATATTCCATACAGTTTGAGCCGTTTGTGGAATCAAACGTCTGCCACTAAGACAAACAGGAGGAATGGCAGAATTAAACACATGTCTAGAGGATGACAGGCAATAGACAGCATAATTATCTGGTGATTAGGAAATGCTTATTAGCAAGGAATGAACTAAGAAACATTAGCATTATGTCCTTTCAGGACACATTCCCCAACAGATATCAGAGAGATGCATAACAATCATGGGCGCTATAGACACAAGCATATTGATCACTTAAGGAAGAACACCCTTTAATGGTGGACAGCACTATCATGACATATAAGGTGTACAGACAAATTACCTGATATGACAATTCATGAAAAAGCTGGCCCATAAGTGTGTCTAAGCCACTGTAGAAAGACAGGCAGATGTTACCAGATTCAAACCCTTACCTATTATACAAGGTGCTCTCCAGGCCTGCATACTGATTGCATGTGCCACATCAGATAGCAATTGAGGCTGTCACAAATAACTAAATTGAATGAGTGCAAGAAAACAGGAGGCATGGATATAATATGAACTGTCAGATTTAGTCAGAATACCAGAAATTAGCTACATACGTTACTGTCCCCCTGCTGCTTCTGAAGAAACCCAACCCTATCTGCCTCAATGACTTCAGACTGGTCACCTTAATCTCAAATGTTGTGAAGTGCTTTGAAAGGATTGTGAAGAAACATATATCTGCAGGTCTGCCTAAGTCCTTTGATCCTCTCCAGTTTGCATACCAGGTGTCGGTCATCCCTCTCTAACATAGATGACAACCAGACGGGGTATTATGTTCCGATGCTTTAATACATAGAAACAGATCAGGAAGGATTGCAGTATCATAAAATACAAACAAACTGGTTAACAGACATATCTTACATACATACATGCTTACATCTCAACAGAAAACTACAAAATGGCAGTCAGGCTCGCATGTGCTCAGTATTTATACACTTGTGCAAGCCCTTGGATAGCTTCTTAAAGGTACATACACACACATTGCTCTACATCCTCCCTGTTAAAAAGCTTTTTCTTTGTAAAAACAATATTAGAGTTAGACATGCATTACTATAGACATCAGAAACAAAAGACAATGTTCATGTCCAAGTTGCTTTGTATCTGTTACAGGGTTTAGAGATGTGACCATATCTCGCAACATAACAATCAGGGCCAAATTTAGCAACAGGGACAGTCTTCGGTGAACAATTCATATCAGGAACTTCTGGATTCATCACAGGACAGGAATGTCCTCTGAAACGTCCTCTGGAATTGGAACACTGGACAACTAACTCTGACATAAAGAGTCTTTCTCACAGGCTATGTGCTGTGGTATAGGCTCTGACACCAGTAGTAAATGCTTCCAATTCCACCTAAAGTCTGCTCCTTGTGATTCCACAGTGTATGATCTCAGCTCTGGGCAAATACTCATCACGTCACCAATCTGATCATAACCTTTGGATATTTGCATCCTAACCACTTCTTCTTGTAATGGATTATGTAATTTGCTGGTTTTATTGTAGTAGGACTTCTCGGTTAAATGCTTCCTCAACAGATTGCTTTTCACTGATCTCCTGTTCTTCACACATGGAATCAACAATTGACTACTGATTGGTAATGTAGCTCTGGTTTGTCTCGACAGAATTCGCTGAGCAGGTGAACCAAGATGTTTATCATGAGGAATATATCTGAGATTCAAGAGATACAAGAAAACATCACTATTATCTTGTTTTGATTTCTCAAGTAACTGTTTTGCACTTTGAACTGCACGTTCTGGCAAACCATTTGACTGTGGGTACTCAGGGCTACTTGTGACATGAGTAAAGTCCCATTCTTCAGCAAACCTTTTGAACTGTTGACTTGTAAACTGCATGCCATTGTCAAAAATAACTTTGTGCGTACTACCATGTACTGCAAAATGATGCTTCATCTTAGTAATAACAGTACTGGATGCTAGGTTAGGAAGTAAGTCAATCTTGAACCAATTGGAGTAACAGTCTACTAACACCAAACAATGTTGACCATTCCCCTCGAAAATGTCAGTGGCTACTGTTGACCTAGGTAGTTCTGGAATTTGTTTTTGCTGAAGTGGTTCCTTCTGCTGATGTGGCTTAGTACTACTATACACTGAACAAGATAAAAGTGCTCTCTCAATGTCTAGTGACACAGAAGGCCAAAATACTAGTCATCCTGTCCTTCTTTTGGTAGAGTCAGTTCCCGGGTGACCACGATGCAAGATAGTAATGTATTCTTATTGCAAGGACTTTGGAACAATTACTTTTGGGCCTTCTATAATGATACCTTTGTCAGACAAAATTTCATCTCTGTATGGAAAATAAGGTTGCAGTTCTTGAGGTAAACCAGATTGCTTTGATGGTTATCCTTGATTGATAAAGTGGTTGAGCCTCTGTAAAACTGGATCTGTGATTGTGTGATCTCTCAGCTCATCAAGACGTGTGGAAGAAAAATCTGTCACTTTCATGACTTCAAAGACAATATTCTTATTCTCATGCTGTTCTGTGGTGTTTGTGGGTGATCTGGATAATGTATCAGCAAGATAAAGAAGTTTGCTTTTCCTGTAGACAAGATTCACATTATACATTTGCAATCTCAACATCATACATTGCAGCTGGGCTGGAGTTCAATGCATAGACTTTCTCAAGATAGTGAATAGTGGTTGGTGGTCGTTTTCATTCTGGATAGGTCTACCATAAACATAATCATGAAATGTCAAACATGCAAACACAATTGCTAAAATCTCTTTCTCAATCTGGCCATACTGCTTTTCAGTTTGGGTAAGAATTCTAGATGCATAGGCAACAGGTTGATCCTCTTGTAGAATGACTGCACCAAGACCAAATTTTGAAGCATCACAGGAAAGTGTTACTGGTTCATAGGATCATAGATCATAGGACATTACTAGACTATTGGCCCTGAGGCCCTTATAAGCCTAGCCAAGAGTTTAGCCCATATTTAGACAAGTCAGCAACTGATGCCCCTGTCCAGCAGGGACACGGGTGGAATCCCAGAGGTATATTTTCTGTTTTCCATCCAGTTATCCAGGTTGAGCTTAAAAAGGGGTAAATAAGTACTCTGCTTGAGGTGGAGAGGGAGTCTCTTCCATAGATGGAGGAGTCTCTGGGACACAAATCTGTCCCACCGACAAGTCTTGTTGATGTCACAGACCAGGTTGAGGCTATGCATGTGGGTTACTCGAATGGAGCTGGACTTGTGGATATGCAGCAGTCCCATCAAGGTTGGGTCAGTGATCGCCTTGTATGCCAGACAGAGGTCACCTCTGAGGACTCTGTAGGAAACTGAATAGAGAGATAGGGCTTTTAGACTATCTGTGTATGGTAGATGTTTGAGGCCCTGGATTCTCCTGGCAAAAAACCTTTGTGGTCTATCCAGCTGATGCCTGTATTTTGCAAGGTACATGCTGAAAGGGGCACTGTACTCAATAATAGTCCTTATAAGGGAAGAATATAGAGATGTTATGACCTCCTTGTCCATGGATGAGATACCCTTACTTATGAGGTGGGCCATGTAGAAGGCTTTCCATACAACAGAAGCAACATGGTGGTCAAAAGTCAGATTGCTATCAACCTGGGTGCCCAAATCCCTCACGACTGATTGTGTGCTTAGGACATTGTTATTAATGTGATCATTTGTGGGGACGTCACTCTCCCCAAAGGGGATAATGATGCATTTCTTGGTATTCAGCTTGAGGCCATGTTTCTGGCACCAGTCATTTGTTTGCGTGAGACCTTCTTGGAGGATGTCTACATCACTAGGGAAATTGATGACAGCACCCAGCTTGCAGTCATCTGCAAACTTGGTCAGCCATAGCCCACTGGTTTTGGCCTGCACCTCAGAAAAGTATAACAGAGACCCCAAGTATAGTATCTGAGAGTTGGTGGACTAGCAATTCTCTGTTTCAGGACATCAAATGCTCTTTGGTGTTGTTCTAACCAAGACCAGGATACATCTTTACGTGTCAGCTCCCTAAGCCATGCTGAAAGTTAGCTCAAGTGTGGAATGAACTTATGTAGGTAGTTGACTATGCCAAGACAATGTTGCAGAGGTTGGACATTGTCTGGAGCTGGCATCTTGAGAATGGCTATTTGCTTTAAAGGCTCTGGTCATAGGCCTGATCTAGTAAATAAATGACCAACATAAGTAACCTCTTGTAGTCTGAATTTTCCTTTCTGTGGATTGAGCTTAAGATTCACTTGATGCACCCTTTCTAGAACCTTTCTGAGGTATCCGTCATGTTCTGCTTCACCATTACCTCCTACTAGTATGTTGTCTACTATGACAGCAAAAGGATACCCCAAAAAGGTTGCTCCATTACACGTTGAAAGACTTCACTTGCAGAATGTATCCCAAATGGGATTCTGAAAAATCTGCACCTTCCAAATGGAGTACTGAAAGTAGTGAGCATTGAGGATTCTTTTTCAAGCTGAATTTGTCAAAATGAACTCTTTGCATCAAAGACAGAAAAAGCAGTGGCTTCAAGACTGCGACTTCTTTGACTGTGTGCATTGGATGATGAGGTCTTTTTAGTGTTTTGTTCAAATCTCATGGAGCAATACATATTCTGATGTCATCTGAGCTTTTCTTATGAGCTACCACCATGGAAGACACCCAGTCAGCTGCCGTTGCAACTGGACAAATCACATTTTGTTCCACCATTTTATCAAACTCAGCTTTGACTCTGTCCTGCATGGCTTTTGGAACTTTTCTTGCTGGCCTGATAACTGGACTGACCTCTGGGTCTAACTTCATGGAGTACACAACTGGAAGTTTGCCTAGTTTGTCTTCAAAAATAGCATAGGTAGAAAAAATGTACTGGGCAAAATTAGAGTAGTGTTCTTATAAGCTAACATGGTGGACTTCCTTATTAAATGAAAGCAAACTGTCTCTGATACCTAATAATGACTGTGCATGCCTCTTGACCACATAAAATAATAAGTCATAACTTCTTCCAGCAGAGTAACATGAAGCACTACTTAAACTTCAGTCTGAATTTCTTCACCTCCATAGGCATCAAGCTTCACACACCTTGCCAAATCAAGGCTTTCACCATTACACACTCTAGCAAATATTTCTGCTGACATAACATTGCACTTGGAACTTGTGTCAACTTCGAACTCTATGGGTTTGCCATTTATCCGAACAGTACAAAATACTTAATTCTTTGCCCTTAAATCTACTGCATTGACTGTTTTATGAAAAACTGACACACCGTCAACATAAAGAGTAGGGTTGCAGATTTCTAATTGATCAACTTGTTTCTTAAAATGTTCCCTCAATAAAATAATGTGGGACTTTTGATTTATAAAACCTTTTGAAATCATTCCACTTATTCCATTGGTGGCATTGCTGACTAAAAGCTAAACATTTCTCCCTTTTAGATTCATGACTTCCATCACAATTACAAAAATTGGCGATAAAACTAGGTTGGGGCCCATGCTTTAAGTTTGCTGACTCACTCTTCTACTTCACTGAGACTGTGCAAACTCTAGAATTTGCTAGAAAGTTCTAGGGTTTACCAGTGAGTGCTGCAGGAGCTACAGTTGCTGACATGTGCTTGGACCTGTTTCTTTAACCACATGCTGCATACTATCAACATGAACTGTATCACTGTACCTTCTAGAGCTGTTCTCATTTGTAAGCATATCTGTGCACTTTTCTTTGAGCTCGTATATCTGATAAATCTCAGGGGCTTTATTCAAAGTTAAATGACTGTCACAAAGCAAAATCTTTCTCACAGCATCATCTGTTATACCACACACAAGTCTGTCCTTTATCAACGCATCCCTTAAAAAACAAATCTGCACATTTTAGCCTTATTTCTCAGGTCAGTTATATATGCTGCAAAAATTTCACCAGGCTTTTCATCTCTTGTGCAAAATAGGTGCCTTTCTATTGTAAAATTTGTCTGAGGGTTACACAGTTCTCTAAATTTACATTTTAAGCACTCCCTTGATTAAGCCAGTAAAACAATATGATGGTTTTCCCCCTCTCCTGTATAGATAGCAGGTGCACACACAAATGAACGTTCCCATTCTATGGCTTCTGACCCAGATAAATTAAGCAGAATAAATGCCTTTGTATGGTCATCTTTATCAGAAAATGCAGCCTGTATGTAAGTGTTGTACTCTTGCTCAAACACTCTCCAGTTATCAGCAATATTACTGACAAACACAAGTGTGCTGGGTTTTCAAAATCCATCTGCCGTGCCCGCAAAGCATGTACAAACACTGAAAATATGGCCCTTGTAATTATGTACAATTAAACTGTTCTGTGAGCTTGTAATAATGTACAAATGCAAAATAAACTCTTCAAAATACTGTACTTTGTGAAATATGCTCTGTAATGGCTGTATTCTGTGAAATAACTTTACTGTAGTACTGCACGAATAACCGAACACTTTATACACTTCTGATAACTTAGATATATTTGATAAATACGAAAAATATGGATTCACTAAGCATGTATTGAAAAATGCAGTCGTTTCCCTTTCTTTTATTCATTTTATGCAACACAGACTTTATTTCAAACATTTTCTGTAGTAATTCGAATATTTTTATAAATATCGTACATATTGGTTTATGTGAATATCGTTTAGAATGTTCTGTGTGCCTCATTTCATATTTTGCAAATAAGAAATGGAGCGGAGCACATTTTAATATCTGAAATTTGTTTCTGACCTGTTTTGAGAAGTATGCACATTGTAGGGATGATTCATTCCTCTATATTCCACCAGTTCCAAGCAAGTGTCATAAATCATTTTAGCCATGCCGCCCCTAACATCATGTCCTTTTGACATACCGCTTCTGACTCCCTGTCACTCATCCCTCTCTAAAATAGATGGCAAGCAGGTGGAATATTACATTTAGATGCTTTAATACATAGAAACACATTAGGATGGATAGCAGCATCATAAAATACAAATGAACTGGTTAACAGGCAAACCTTGCATACATACATGCTTACCTCTCAACAGCTAACTACAAAATGGCAGTCAGGCTCGCACATGCACAGTATTTATACACTTGTGCAAGCCCTTGGATAGCTTCTTAAAGGTACATACACACACATTGATCTACACCAGGCAAATATATCGACTGTGGATGCAATATCAGTCGCACTACACCTTGCACTAAAACACCTAGAAGGGAGGTTGCTGTACATCGACTTCAGTTCTGTGTTCAACACTGTGATACCAATGCAACTGGTGGATAAGCTTGTGAAACTCAGGATAAACAAGCACCTATGTAACTGGACTCTTGACTTTTTGATTGGCAGACCCCAATGAACATGCACTGGAAACAACACCTCTCAATGCATAGTCCTGAATACTGGTCTTCCCCAAGGTTGTGTGCTCAACCCCTTGCTCTTCACCATCCTCAGCCATGACTGTACTGCAAAACATAACTAAAATCACATTATAAAATTCGAGGATGATACCACAGTCATGGGTCTCATTAATGGTGGGGATGAACATAACTACCAGGTTAAGGTGAACACTTTGATTGCCTGGCATGACAGGAACAATCTGGACTTGAATGTTAATAAGGCCAAAGAAATGATTATGGTCTTTAAGAGAAAAGCAACAGTTCACCAACCACTCACTATCAAAGGGGAGGTAGTAAAGAAAGTCAAAACAACTAAGTTCCTGGGCCTTTACATCTCAGATAACCTCTCCTGAACTGTTAATAATCAACCGTATAGTCAAGAAGGCTCAACAGAGGCTTCACCCCCTGAGAAAGCTCAAAAAGGCCAGGCTCCCACTGTCTGCTCTTACCACTTTTTACAGGGGAGCTATCGAGGGCATCCTTGCTAGCAACTTCATTGCATGGTCCAACAACTGCACAGTTGCTGAGAAGAAGAAATTAAAGAGGGTGGTAAAGGTGGTTGAGAAAATTTGGGGTGCAAACCTCCATTCTATTCTGTAGCTTTTTTTTATAAGAACAAGAAAGAGAACATACAAAATACTAGTTGAGTCAACCCATCTGGCCCACAACTGGTTCTCACAACTTACATCTGGAAGGAGGTATTGCAGCTTCCGTTGTAGGACTACCAGATTCAGGAACAGTTTGTATCCTACAGCTATGAGACTTATTAACTCAGACACAAACCATAATACCTGATACATTGAAGCCTCTTTTTTCATTTAATCCTGCTGCTCTGAGCAATTACCGCCAGTATAACTATTATGCAATATGATGGCTATACTGAGTCACATCTAAGGTTAACAAGTGCAATACAGTAACTAAACAGCTGCTATTCACTAGTCGCTATTTATTCTCTATCTTAACAGGGAAGGGGTTTGTTGGTGGGTATTTATTTATTATTTATCACTGGATAATGGGTATTGAGTGTGTTTATGTAATGTGAACTACCTCTTGCATGTCATACGTGTTGTTATTTCTTTCTTATGTTATTCTCTGATACCATGTGTTGTTATTTTCTTTCTTATGTTATTCTCTAGTATCGCTGTATCTATGTTATTTGCACTGCATTTCTCTCGTGAGCTGACATTTGTAATTTCATTTAGCTGCACTTGTGTGGTCCTAAATGACAATAAAGTTTCTCTGAATCTTTGAAAAACACTGAGCATTACAATATAACTGATTCTTTGACAAAAAAGCTGTTTCCATCATGTAGGGCACACACTGTCCCAGATGTGAAAACCAGTATATCTGTGTAGATGCACTATAAATGCCAGTACTCAATGCACATGCCACAGGAACACTCACACCATGACATGCCCCAAATAAAGATTTCAGTGGGATGCAATTACAACCTGTGATGATAAATCATTGTTCAATATAAAAACAGATAATAACTAGATATAATGGTGTTCATGCAATGGCAGTACATGTATATAATGTTGGTGCTGTCAGGGAATGAACAGCAAGCAATGTGACTCTATTGGCAAATGACATTGGGATGAACCACAAGCACCACAGTGGAAGTCCTGCAACTAGTATGACAATCCGCCTTTGCTAAATTTTACATCATATGTGAGATGAAAGGTATCGTGGAGGTCTATCACAATGTTAATAGACATATTATCAATGTGGTACATGTCAGTCAGGCATTATAGCACAAGGCCCAACAATTACAACATGCAATGATATTGAATGTTGAACACATGAGCATCTGACACCAGACAATACATGGATATTTCCCAGGATGATTGTGCCACAGTAAAAATGTCACTACAAATGTAACATATGCAGTTATGTGAAGGCATTACATTATGCTCTTTCTGCAAGGAATATGTGGGCCTGTGATTGTTGTAGTACATCAACACCAGTCAGCGTGTTGTCTCATTCCTCCATGCCACAGGATAACACTTCCCAGATATGTTATATAAGGAACAGGAAAGCAGATATCATTACTCTAAATGAAAGCATTGGCATGTGGCAAATTGTCACTGCTCTTAGTAAGTGGGATCAACATCTATATGTGCACCAAACTAATGTGTATGACAACAGCGTTAGTGACATGTACAGTCATAATAACAATGACATAATGTACTCTGAGTAGTAATGGATGGATTTTCAGATAACTACCCAAGATCACAAGCTAAACATCATTGCCTGAATTGCAAGCACCACATGGCCATGTTGAGGTACAAGTGAGATAAGGCACAGTTATATGGATGACATCACCGCTGTTTATGAGCTGGATGTTTATGATAAAATGTCTTTGAAATGCATAATAACACTGCACATCTACACATCATATATGTCTTTGGATAATAGTATGTATAGTATGAGAGTGAAGGACACACCCACAGCCAGATGCCAGCATCCTACATATCTAGTAACACAATGTACAAAGTACACTGTCAAAGTCATTCAACACAGGAGAATGAGCACTCCAAATTTGACATACTGCAGGTATGTTATCAGTGTGTAATCACTGTGTGGACAAAATGTTATTTTACCAGGTGATACGAGAACTTGTTAGTGTTACAAAGTGTCACAGAAATTCTATCCCATAATGTAAAAGATATATAAATGTGTTTTTGAGATGACCAGTGGCATATGATAGTAATAACTGTCACACTATTGAAGCCATGATGGAATTGATCCAATTACCTATTGACGTATACAGCACATTATCAGCAGCCAACACCATAGGAGAATACTGAATGTAACTGAGACGTATAATGTCTATGAAGGGATGATATCAGCAGTTTATTGCCAAGGTGATTTCTCTGGTAAAATTAATTTTACAGACAATCAGGGCTTGTAAAAGTTGATACTACATATGTATGTAAAACAGTCATGACGGTGGCAATCCAGCAAGAACAAGAAGAAGTTATGGGGGGAGGGACCCACCCAGGTAGTAGTCATGTCACCCGACACCCATGCTAAAGTAGTTAGGAGGAAGACCTTCTACATTGCCCACCTATCATGAAGGATACACTATTAAGGGGACATGCTGGAGGATAGATTCATCACCCAAAGACTCCTATGCTGTGGAATAAATCCCTGGCCTGTTGAGAGAGAATCTTGACCAATGGATGGGAGAGATAGATATACCCCAGGGATTACCTCAGTGTCACTGCTCAACAGAGGCACAGCAAAATAATGGGTATAGTTCCCCATAAAGCCTAGTATGAACCTATGAACCTATGAACCTATGACAGCATTAGCAGTCACACTTGCAGAAGTTAAGCATTGCTGTATTCAAACATCCTACCTAGCTATCTACATGTTATTGAGAATAGTGTCATACATGCAGGCACCACAAGAGACATCTGACATTCAGATAACTTCAGTTCACATGAAAAACAATGACCTCATCACTGTGTTGAACCAAGGGTGTAGGTAGACAATATAACATTGTAACTGTGTCCTCTTAATGATGCCACACAAAGAACCTGACATTTGAAGAAGAGAAGCATTCCCCCTTTCCCACTTAACAAATGTTTGCATCACTTCCCCTATAAAGACATTATCTATCTTTCAAATCATGACACTATTATTTTAAGCATTAAAGTACAACTTTGTAACATATGTATTTCCTAAATAAGCAGGGTTTCCTTTATATAATGCATAGAAAATTGTTATCATTACATTACAAACGGTATGCATAGCTATACTTATGTAATAATGAAGTTGTGTGTGTTAAAGGTGGCCTTAGGGGATGGTGTAGTCATCTTTGAGTTTAAAAATGTATACAGAATATAGGGCAAATGAACACATGCTTACCTAATTGTAAACAACCACACACACACACACACACACACACACACACACACACACACACACACACACACACACACACACACACACATATGCTTACAATTCTACCATGTTGGGTATTGAATCTCCTCCCTATGTAGATTGCACAATCCAGAGAGCACTGTATTATTTGCAAGAAACACAAGAGAGGTATGACACACATGAGAGAGATTGCAATTTTGTCAGAATGACTTCATCAGTGTGTTTCATGTAGGATGTTTCTGTAAAAGTTGTTATAAGGGAGCTGAGTACATCCTGTGCAAGAGAAATGGAGACATCACAAGCATTACATATACACATGCACACATATATGCAAGATTTCCATGATGGCTATTGAACCTCTTATTTATCTAGTCTACACACTCTAGAGAGCACTACAATACTCACAAGCACCATAGGAGAAGTCTGACTCCAAGGGAGAAATTGTACTTTACTGTAAAAATAGAGATAAGAGACCTGTGCAAACAATTAAATGCATTATCTGCAGAACTGGAAACCCTATCCAGTGATACACACAGTCTCACACAAACACATACAAGTCTTCCATGCTGGGTAATGAACCTCTTACCTATCTAGTTTACACAATCTAGAGATCAATCTACTAGTCCCAAGTGCCACAGGAGAAGTCTGACTCTCAATGGAGAGACTACACTTTTGTTAGGATAACCTCATCAGTGTGTATCAGAGAGGATGCTACTGTAAAGGTATGAATAAGAGAGCAATGAGAATAGTTAAATGCATTATTTTCAGGGGAAGTGGATAAACCAG
This sequence comes from Protopterus annectens, assembly GCF_019279795.1. Lineage (NCBI taxonomy): Eukaryota > Metazoa > Chordata > Ceratodontiformes > Protopteridae > Protopterus > Protopterus annectens. The sequence goes on along the minus strand of NC_056732.1, from coordinate 1,415,717,878 downwards.
CAAGTGATACACACAGTCACACACACACACACACACACACACACACACACACACACACACACATATGTATATACAGGTCTTCTGTACTGAGTAATGAACCTTCTACCTACCCAGGTTATACAGTTTAGAGAGTAATGTAATATTCACAAGTGCCACAAGGGAAGATGCATAATACCTCTGTGAAAATTGGATATTGAAATATTTATAAATGTCAGTGTTTGGAAGTGATAGTACTGTGCATCACAGGAAGTGCAACAAATGCATGTGTGTACACAGGACAATGTAACAATATCACTATGATTCTCACATGCAATGACATACCTTGATAATGTAATATACATACTGTCCTCACTGTATATTGTGATACTGTGAGGAATACCAATATGCTTTTTTTCCAAACACCTTTATCAAATTATCACTTGTGATATACGCATATTTACATTCATATAAAAGTAATCACACTATAGTTAACATAACAAACATATCACTTCACATATATTGCAATATGTCATATAACCTAAGCAACATTACATAAGTTATTCAACTCCTGCCTTTTCTCTTTTTTTTTAATAAGAAACATCTTTATTAAACCATCACTTACAACATAGGCAATCATACATTTATACAAATGAAAATAAACCACACTGACACAATCCTAGATGCAAGCATTTTACATCACAATCCATACTGACACACTCCCAGTTGCAAACATTATACATCACTTCTCATTTCTCCCTTGTATATATTGTTCCCACAATTCCCATTTTTTCCTATTTAGTTTGCTCCTATGCTTTTCTAAAGTTCTCATTTCCAGTTGTTTTATCTCTGTTACTAAAGTCACTTTACTAATATGTTGGCACTACCTACAACAGATAGCACTAAGGTGTGAACCATGACAATGAGTTGTGCCATGTTAGTGCTCCACCCAGTATTAGAGGTTCCAATGTTCAATAGTGGAATGCTTACTGGCATGGCTTTTTGGGGTTGCATTTTGGAAGGTAAAAGATGGCTGAATTAAGACATATTATCCGTTTGGGGTTTATCCACTGCTAAAATAGTATTATAACAGCTGAGAATTGAACCCATGGGATAACGGTGGCAAAATATGCAAACTAATTTATTAACTGAAAGTGGCACAGGAGAACTAACTTTACACCATGGAAAGTTGGCATTTATTGATACTGGAATGAATGGAGATACACTTCAGAGAGGCCTATATGTGTGTGGTTGTAATTCTGTCTTGCAATGCATTAATATGTGAAAGTAATTCTTACTGCAAGTAAGTAAGGTTCACATGGATGCAGTTGAATGTGAGGATCAAGACAGGTTGGTTTATATTGCACACATACTTCAGAAGACATAGCAGTCCTAAACCCATAGTTGAAATATGTGATGAGTCACGGTAATTACTGTGAAGATAGGTGAAGGATGCCAGCCTAGATAGATAGAATTTGTAGATAATTGTCATTTTGTAAATATTAATATAAGCCACAGACTTGTTCTCTTAAATGGAAGAAAATGCTGTTAGATGTGGAACTGCAAAAATGTAACAACTGTGCACTCTGCTGTAAGAAAGTTGATAAGTCAAGCATTGTGGAATTCTTTGATCTAAAACTCAGAGCCGAGATGTCTCGAGGGAGGCATTCTGCCTATTATTTTGAGGCCAGAGTTAATGGCTATAATTTACATGTGAATGAATAAAGTTAACCCGGTCACCAAAACGATAAACAACCTTGAAATAAGACAGTATGATGACCCAGAAGGTAAAACAATAAAGCATAGACCAAAGCTGCCACAGGAAACACAAGTTTAATCCACAAGCCACAAACAGTTCACATAAACGCCTCCAAATACACAATACGTTTTCATTTTTCCTACTTCATCAGATGTGGGCTGTTTCCAAAGCTAACACCTTTTATAAAGCACATTATTTCAATTAGCAAATCACCTTTGCTGAGCAATCAACTTGTAATTAAAAAATGTGCTTTTGTGGTTTTGTGCTTTTAACCTGATGTTAACATTTTATGTTTAGCATGATAAAAATTTAAAGATGTGTGCCAATACATTACTAAATCACATAATCTGTTTATAAATAACCATTCATTTTTAAAACTGTGTTCAATTTTGGTAAAATGCATGAATGAATTAAAAAAAATAAATAAGTAAAAATGAAATGAAACTTTCCTTTGATGCAAGAAATACTTCTGCAAAAATTAATCCATTTAGCACCATCTAGTGGCCAAACAAAGATTTTGCAAGGAATAACAAAATATCAAACCATTCCCTTTTCCTTAAAACATAACTTACGTAGAGTGTGTTCTAAAAATGCCTACTTTAATATATGTTTTGTCTATAAATAAATACATATGTTAAAAATACATAATTAACATATTACCATTTAATAAAAAACTTGTTAAAAAACATTATTAAAATTGCATTCAAATGAACATTGTAATTAAAATTACTTAATAAAAAAAGATGTTTAGAAAAAAGTATGTAGAGAGTTTAAAAAGCATTTAGGGCACTTTATAAGGTTTGAACAACTTTCTTGAAATTCCTATTAGACACATATTACAATTTGGCTGATCGTATTTTCAAAAGGGGGGGCTATGGAAACATTTTCGTTAAGACCAGGGGCTTTGTTTGCCTCTAGTATTAGTTGCCAGTACAGCTCCCTATATTCTATTCTTTCTTCCCACAGCCCTCCCCTTTTATCTATGTCTACTCTCTCAATAACATAAAATGTAAATTGTGCCTCCTGGCATTCCTTAGTATGCTTATACAGTGCATTTGTTTCTTTTTTACCTGTATGTCATACATATGCTCGTATATTCTCCTTTTTAGTTTCCTTTCTGTTTTTCCAACATAAAAACCTTGGCATGTCTTACACAATGCCAGGTATACCAAGCCTTTAGAATCACAATTATTAAAGTCCCTGCTTTCTAGTTTTATGTTTCTACTTTCTATAAAAACGTCTTCTTTGTTTATAACACAGGTGCATTGTGAACAATGACCACATTTAAATGTTCCTTTCTTTATTCTCCTATTAGAATATTGGGTATCTGTATTACCTTCCAATAGTTTTTTGAGATTATTGGAATTTTTATATACTACCTTTAAATTACTTTTCGAGATGTTGTCCATATCAGTGAAAGCTATGAATCTATTCCATTCCTTTTCAACTATTTTTCTCACTATCCTTGAACTGGCATTGTAATCTAATACCAATGCATTACTGAAATTCTCATCCACATTTCTTGTATTTACTTCCTTCTCAGTAACATTTATACCCAATATAGGTTTAAATTTACTCTTCCTACCTTCCATCACATCTACCTCCATCTTTTCTATTAACCAGTCAGGATAACTTCTATTCTTAAACATTTTTCTAAGAACATTCATTTCTTCCATAAAATCATCATCACTTGATGTCATCCTACATGACCTAATATACTGGCCTTTTACTATATTTCTTTTATAATACATAGGATGAGCACTCTTATAATGTAGGTAAGAGTTTGAATAGGTCTTTTTCCTATAAACCTTGGACTGAAATGTATTGTCTTTTTTATATATTTCTATGTCCAAGAATTCTAGGGTATCTTCACTCAAAGAATAAGTGAATTCTAAAAAATCTGTACTTGTATTTAAAAAAATCAATAAATACTGGTACCTGTTCATGCAGTGCCATCCAAAGAATACAAATGTCATCCAGAAATCTCTTATATTGTATCCAACACCTCTTATATAGTGATTGTAAAACAAATTTCTCTTCCCATTTAGCCAATACCAAATTTGCGTATGTAGGGGCACAGGCTGCCCCCATTGCTACTCCCTTTATCTGGTGAAAGTATTCTCCCTAAAAATAAATAAAGTTATACTTTAAAACCAGATAAATCAACTGCATACTTACTGTACATTCATTATGACTTAAAGTGTTGCCTTCAAACACTATTTCTTCCAGTAATTTTAATCCTTGTTCATGGGGTATGCTTAAAAACAAGTTTACTACATCTATAGTCAAAAATCTTAGATGCTCTTTCCATAAATCCTGTTTTAGGCCTCTTAAAAATCCCAAGTGTCTTTTAATATATTACACCTTTTTACCCATATTGCCTTCAATTTCCCATCTATAAACTTAGCAAGTGGTAAGGTTTTAGATCCTTCAGCCGAAACTACTGGTCACAAGGGCGGATTCATTTCATCCTTATGTATTTTCGGGATCCTGAACATAGTGGGTATTCTTGGTTTCTCCACTTTTAAGTAGCCATATGTCTTACTGTCTATTAAACCATCTACCAATAATTCCTCTAGTACCATATCTATACGTCTGTATGCTATATTGATTTCATTTATAGACACATTGGAATATTTGTCAGGATCCCTCAAAATTTCATTCATTTTCCCCTCATAAGTCATATTGTCCATAAGAACCATTCCGCCACCCTTGTCTGGTTTCATAATTCTTAGATTTTTGTCACCCCTAATTTCTTTTAAGGTCTTACTTTCAAGTGGGTTCAGGTTATTTTTGTATTTTACCTTATTAAAACTATCCTTAACCCCTCTTTCTATTCTATTTTCCAGGTTTTTTTTCTGGGGCTGTAGGGGGGATTAAATACACCTCCTAGTCATTCTTGTTGGTTCATATTTAATATTCTAACAAAAAATGGTTTGAAAATTAATTTTTCTAGTAAATTCCTTTACATCCATTAATGTTCTAGCAAGATCTCCTCTGTTCCAAGGAATAAATTTGATACCCTTACTTAATAAACTAAAATGTTCATTTGTTAAAATTATGTGACTAAAATTATAAATACTAAAATCACACTTAATAAATTTAAAAGAGTTAATTTCATCTTGAACAATGTCTGAAATTTCTAAGTCAGGGTGGCTGGTACTAGCCAAACTCAGTACCTCATCCTCCCCCTTCTTGCTTCCCCTCAAAAATTCAAGTCCTGTCTTTCATTTTGGTATCCATCCCTATTCTTTAACCTTTCAGATCTCCTTAAAGGTTGTTCCTCACAAAAATCATCTCTAAAATCATCCAAATCCATCACACGTTCACTGACCCCCACATTTTCATTTCCTTTTCCAACCTCAGTGTTCCTCCATTCCCATTGCCTCCCTCCTACCTTAGGTTTAGGGTATGCACTATCATTCTTATACTCATTTAAGTCCCTTTGAAGTTTTTTAACTTTACATTTAATTAATTAATTGCACTGTCCCTCTATGTCCCTCCTAATGTTGTCATACTTCACTCTTTCCTCAGGAATACTGTGAATCAAATCATCTTTTATACATTCATTTAACATTAATACTTCCTTTAACAATTCATCTTTCACTCTATTGTTTTCAACTATCATACATCTTAATACATCAAGCCCACATCTGTTGTAAATTTCTACAAGTTCTTTATACATATTACTACCAAACACAACATTATTGGGAAATTTAAAAATTCTTAGTCCCTTGGGGACTATATGTTCAGAAATGCATTCAGTTAAATAGGCATTTTCAATGTCCAATGATTTATACTTGTAGAGCAGTTTTTCACACCTGACCAGTTTCACACTATAGCTTTCAGAAACTGGTTCAGATCTGGCTGTTTTGTTTTTAAAATCTGCCAAAAAACTAACCTTCAGCCAGTTGTGGAAGTCCATTGCAGATTCACTTTGTCTATTGCCAGCTGGCGAACCGGCCGATTTTGATGCATCCACTTGTTCACTTCTTCCACTACTATTAGTTTCCCCTTTTACATGTATAAGTTCTTTTATTGCTCTGGCTTCCTGACCAGCTGCAAGATCAAAAGGGCTATTAACCTCTGAGTTTCTGTTAGACTGGGAACCAGAAAGAAATGATGTAATCTGAAATGAATCAGTGGTACTGTGTTATCAATTTAAGGACAGAAAGAATTAAGACATTTAGTATTTGTCTTGAGAACATCCAACATCACCAGCACTTCCTGTGTTCTATATGTAAGTTTATTTTAGAACTATGTTTTCTCTTAGATATAGCTAGGAACTAGGATGATTTGATTCGTTTTTTTTTCCGTATTGCTGTCAGAACTTTTCTACTGTATTATTTTAAGTTATTTCATGTGATCTCTGAAATCTTGACTAGCAGTGTGTAGTAAGAAGTATTGTCTTGTGTTTTTATTATTTATTATTAAATATTTTAAAATCTTTCAACTGTGGCTGTTTTGTGTAGAGATAATTTAAGCTCTAAGAGTACATTGCATGTATTTAGTGATATTGTACAAACCCACTCCGAAAAGGCTTGACTGTTCAGTTGCACTTACTATTTGGATAATAATATTGCACAGTATAATTGGACACCATTTCATAAGGGCCTTTTGGTAGCTGATAAATATTAGTGGGTGGTGGCAGTGATTTCTACCATATAGTCTGGGTAAAAGGGGTACAGCTGGAGAACCTGTGCCAGCCTTCACTAGGAGTGTCTGTGTGGTTGTATATAACTCATCTCAAAGTGTGTGTGTGTGTGTGTGTGTGTGTGTGTGTGTGTGTGTGTGTGTGTGTGTGTGTGTGTGTGTGTGTGTGTGTGTGTGTGTGTGTGTGTGTGTGTGTGTGTGAGATCTACTTGGGCAGGGACACGAAGCACTGGTTGGACAGAGACAGTGTTGGAGGTTTTAGCTTGCCCACTAGGCTGAGATCTGGACCCTATAGCTGTGCCACTGGGGAGTCTTATTGGGGACCTGGAGAGAAAGGGAGAAACCAGCCCCAGACTGACTGTGATCCCTGTGTGCTCTTAAGGGAAATTGCACTTTACTGTGGGTGTATTTATTATCCTTTCCCAATGTGGATGCCCCTCACTGGTGTTAGTGTGAGGATTGAGGCTCCTTGATTGCTGGGCCAGTGCACGAGCATCACATATTAATTGTTTGACAGTGGTGGGATATCCACACCGCATATTAATTTGTTGGCAAATACTAATTGGCTTGTAGTGGTGTGAGTAGAGTGAATTCCTGTAGCTTGTGTACAGTGATCACAGAAGGTGTTGTTGTACTCTAAATCAGCCATGCAGTGAATACTCAGAGTTCAGATCACAACTGTTTTATTTCTTTTGTTAGCGTAGTTAGTCAGGGAGAGCAGGCAGCGTGTCAGTAGAGGAATACGGAAAGCCGACAAGGAGCCAGCTGGCTGAGATGTGCCAGGTTAGAGGACTGGTACATGGAAACCTGACTAAGACAGACATGATTGCAGCTTTGGTCACAGCTGTGTCAAAAAACAGCAACTAGGAGGACGATCAGACTGACAGTGGAGATGTACCACACTCAGAGAATGGACAGCTCAACCTTTCTGCAGAGGACTTAAAAATCCATCTGGAGCTAAAGGGACTTGAGTTGGAGGCCAGACATTTGGAAATAGAAGCAGCTGAGAGACTGAGGCATCTAGAGAGTGAGGACAATGAGAAACTGTGATGTCTGCAGGCTGAGGAGAATGAGAAACTGCTATGCCTGGAAGCTGTGGAAAAGGAAGGGCAGAGGCAGCATGAGAAGGAAATGCTGACTCTTCACCAGAGTCATGGAGGTAATGGGGAAGGGAGTAACTGGACCCCAGAAGCACAAAAGGACAGTAAATGTATTCTGCAGTTTAAAGAGGGGGATCATTTTGATAGTTTCATTCATATGCTTGAGAGGGTATGTAAACAATATGATGTTGACCAAAAGCTCTGGGTACGGTTCCTGACCCCCTTATTCCATGGTAAAGCTGTAATTGTGTTGTCTAAAATTTCTGATCAGGAATGTTTTGATTATACTACTATAATATAATATAATACTAATATAATTCAGGGTGGCCTAATGGTTAAGGTGTTTGCCTTACAAACACAAGCTGCAGGGTTTGAGTCTCACAAGGGATAATTTAAGAACTGCTTGTTAGAATTTTTTAAGCTAACACCTGAAACAAATAGGAAAAAGTTTTGTGAGCATAGACGCAAGGCAGATGAAAGTGTGTGTCAATATGTTGTTGAACTGAGCACTTATTTTCATAGGTGGGTGAGTTGACAGACCTTTTGGTCAGGGAACAAGCCCTTAGCACTTTACCTGAGGATATGAGGATCTGGTTAGCTGATAGACAATGTGCTACTTCAGATGGTTTGGGGAAGACAGGAGATATATACCTAGCAAGCAGGGCATCCCTGCACAGGAAAGGGACCCCCCAGTACTGCTTATGAGTCTAAAGGAACCCATGGTGGGCAGCCCAGACTGCCCCAACAGAATCTGCCAGTAGCAGAGAAGCCACTAGTCCGGGTATACATCCAGGAACTAGGGTTAAATGTTTTGAATGCAACCAGTGGGGCCATGTGGCATACAGATATCCATGGAGGCAAGGTGGGGAACAAAAGGTGAGGGAGCCAGTAAGTGGGGAAGACAAAATGCCAATAGTAGATTGTCTTGAGACAACAGGGGTAACAAACTACCATCCTGCAGATGGCCTGATAGGGAAAGATTTGGATGAGGCAGTACCATGTGCTTATGCATTTACATGCAGTCAGGCTAGGAGACAAGCATGTGTCTGGTAGCCTGGAGGAGACACAGACAGACTGCACACTTGCAGCCAGGACTGGTGAGGTGGTTATTTCAGGGAGGGAGCTACTCTGTAGCAGTGAGACTGAATGTGAGCCACAGCTGCTTGTGGGTAGTGATGTTCTTCTTGGACAGAGTGACAGCAAAGGTAGAGATGAGTAGTTGTACCCAGGCTGACAGTAAGGCACCACTATCAGCGAATGCCAGACGTCCTGTGGAAGGGAGCTGGGGAGGGTTACAAAGAGAACATTGAGACAGGCTCAGCTCTCAGACCCTATATTGCAAGGCCTGAGGCAGCCAGCTAGTGAGAGACCTGATTCTCAAGGGAAGGGGGATCTGTATACTGGGACAAAGGGTTACTGTATAGAGAGTGGACTCCAGAGGGAGGGCTAGAAGATGAGAGAATACAGCAGCTGGTAGTGCCTAGAGCCTACCCTCTGGTGCTTCTAGCCATAGCTCATGATATTCCCTTTGCAGGTCATATGGGCATAAAACATACAAAGAGATGTATTATGCAGAACTTCTATTATTGGCCTGGAATTTCCAGAGATGTAACAGGGTACTGCAAGACCTGTGAACAGTGCCAAAAGGTAGAGAAAGGCAGGAGACAAGGTGAGAGCTCCTTTGATGCCTTTGCCTGTGATTGAGGAGTCATTTCAGAGGGTAGCTATGGATTTTGTGGGGCCTCTGAGTACCCCAAGTTCCACAGGGAAAAAGAATATCCTAGTGGTAGGGGATTATGCTACACAATACTCTGAGGCAGTGGCTTTGCCCTCCATTGAACAGAAAATGTGGCAAATGCTTTATTAGAAATTTTCAGCAGGGTAGGTTTCCCAAGAGAAATACTGACTGATAGAGGTGCCAATTTCATATCAGACCTGCTGGCTTGTCTGTGAAAGTAATATGAGGTGATGCACCTGAAGACCAACCCCTACCATCTCCAGACTCTTATTGAGAGGTTAAGTTCTACAATCAAGTCCATGCTACAGGCATTTGCAGACCAGTTTAAGAGGGAGTGGGACAAATATTTGCCCCATCTGTTGTTTGCTTACAGAGAGGTTCCCCAGGAATCCACAGGTTTTTCACCCTTTGAGTTGTTGTATGGGCATAGGGTGAGGGGACCTCTAGATTTAGTTTGTGATGAGTGGGAAGGTGAGCATGAATCTCACAAGGAGTCTGTTGTGGCATATGTCCTAAAACTCAGGACAAGGCTCAGGGAACTCTTTGGATTGGCCTATGAGTACCTGGCAGAAGCCCAACAACAAACAGAAAAAGGTATGGTATGACAGGAATGCTTGAGCTAGAGAGTATATTGTAGGCAGGCAGGTAATGGTTGTCATTCCTGTCAGACACAACAAGCTGCAAGCAGCTTGAGAGGGACCCAACAAGGTCGTAAGAAAGGTAAGTGATGTTAACTACATGGTTGAACTGCTAGGTAGGAGGCAGGAGCACAAATTGTACCATGTTAACATGATGAAACCTTACCATGATAGGGAGGCCCTTGTGCTGAACATTTGCAGTAGATTGCAGGAGGAGTCTGAGGGAGATCTGGGGACTGATCTCCTCAGTGAGATACCTCAGTGGAAGGGGTAGCAATGTCCCAGTAGCTATCTCCTATCCAAGTTCAAGAAATCCAAGCAGTGTTTCAGGGGTTTGGAGACATGGTCACTGGGAAACCAGGGTGCATCCACCTGAAGTAGCACCAGGTTAATATAGGACCCCAAAGGCCTATTAGGCAGGCCCCTTATAGGGTGCCTGAGGGAGTCAAACAGACTCTGAGAGAGAAGATACAGGAGATTTTGGAACTAGGGGTGATTCAAGAGTCCAACAGTTCCTGGGCAGTACTGGTGCCAAAGGAGGATGGCAACACCAGGTTCTGTATGGACTACAGAAAATTAAATAGTCACACAGAGTCAGATCCTTACCCCATGCCTAGGACAGATAAGGCCCTAGAACAGCTGGGTGGGGTTAAGTATCTGACAACTACTGATCTTATCAAGGGTTTCTGGCAGGTGCCCTTGACTCCCAGTGCAAGAGAGAAGTCAGCCTTTCTGACTTCTTTTGGCTTGTATGAGTTCACAAAGATGCATTTTGGGATGAAAAATGCCCCAGTGACTATCCAAGCGCTGGTAGATCACATCCTTGCAGGAGCAGGAAGTTTTGCCCTTGCTTATCTAGATGATATTACCATCTACAGCCATTCCTGGCAAGAGCACCTTCAACATGTCAGGGAGGTGCTTGCCAGACTACAGAGGGCAGGGTTGACCATTAAGCCGAACAAATGTCAGGTGGGTAGGGCAGAGTTCTCCTACTTGGGACATAGAGTGGGGAGTGGTAAGATCAGGCCAGAACCTTCCAAAGTGAAAGCCATTCAGGCATGGCCTGCACCTGTTACCAAAAAACAGGTGAGGGCATTCTTAAGGAGAGCTGGGTACTACAGAAAGTTTGTCCCTAGTTATAGTACCATAGCTGCACCCCTCACAAACCTGATAAGAAAGAATAGGCCAGATAAGGTAGTGTGGATTCCAGCATGTGAGCAGGCATTCCAGGAGTTTAAGGAAGCTTTGGGAGGACCCCTTGTGTTAGCCAGTTCAGATTACAGCAAATAATTTGTTTTGCAGGTGGATGTTTCAAACCATGGGGTGGGGGCTGTACTTAGCCAGATTTCTTCAGAAGGAGAAGAGCCCCCAGTGTTTTATCTCAGTCATAGGCTTCAACCCAGGGAGGAATGCTATGCAGCTGTAGGAAAGGAATGTCTAGCCATAGTGCAGGCACTGCAGAAACTTCAGCCTTATCTGTATGGAAGAAAAGTCACTGTAGTGACAGATCACAATCCCCTAACATGATTAAACAGAGCCAGCCAGCAAAATGCCAAGTTGCTAAGATGGAGCCAAGGGTTGTAAGCATATATGTCAGTGCAGCACTGTAGTGGGATTAGCAATGCCAATGCAGATGGGCTCTTAAGACAGGGAATGGGGTAAGGTATACTCAGACCAAACCCTCCCAAGCAACGTTTCTCAAGGGTCACTTGAAAAACTAACTCGAGTTCCCTGTGGGGGGGGGGGTATGTGTGAAGATAGGTGAAGGCTGCCAGCCTAGATAGATAGAATTTGTAGATAATTCTGTCATTTGTAAATATTAAAATAAGCCACAGGCTTGTTCTCTTAAATGGAAGAAAATGCTGTTAGATGTGAAACTGCAAAAATGTAACAACAGTGCACTCTGCTGTAAGAAAGCTAATAAGTCAAGCATTGTGAAATTCTTTGAGCTAAAACTCGGAGCTGCGATGTCTAGAGGGAGGCATTTTGCCTATTGCTTTGAGGCCAGAGGTAATGGCTTGAATATTCATGTATAAGTTCTTTTATTACTCTGGCTTCCTGACCAGCTGCAAAATCAAAAGGGCTATTAACCTCTGAGTTTCTGTTAGCCTGGGAACCAGAAAGAAATGATGTGCTCTGAAATGAATCAGTATTACTGTGTTATCAATTTAAGGACAGAAAGAATGAGGACATTTAGTATTTGTCTTGAGAACATCCATCACCAGCAATGCCTGTGTTCTACATGTAAGTTTATTTTAGAACTGTGTTTTCTCTTAGATATAGCTAGGAACTAGGAAGATTAGATTAGTTTTTTCTGCATTGATGTTAGAACTTTTCTACTGTATTATTTTAGGTATTTTCCTGTGATCTCTGAACTCTTGACAAGCACTGTATAGTAAGAAGTATTGTCTTGTGTTTTTATTTATTATTAAATATTTTTAAACCTTTCAAGTGTGGCTGTTTTGTGTAGAGATAATTTAAGTTCTAGGAGTACATTGCATGTATTTAGTGATATTGTACAAAGCCACTCCAAATAAGCCTTGACTGTTCAGTTGCACTTGCTATTTAGATAATAATATTGCACAGTATAATTGGACACCCTTTCATAAGGGCCTTTTTGTAGCCGATAAATATTAGTGGGTGGTGGCAGTGATTTCTACCGTAAAGTCTGGTTAAAAGGGCCACAGCTGGAGAACCTGTGCCAACCTTCACCAGGAGTGTCTGTGTGGTTGTATATAACTCTTAACTCAAAGTGTGTGTGTGTGTGTGTGTGTGTGTGTGTGTGTGTGTGTGTGTGTGTGTGTGTGTGTGTGTGTGTGTGTGTGTGTGTCAGCTACTTGGGCAAGGACATGAAGCACTGATTGGACAGAGATGGTGTTGGAGGGTTTAGCTTGCCCACTAGGCTGAGATCTGGACCCTATAGCTGTGTCAGTGGGGAGTCTTATTGGGGACCTGGAGAGAAAGGGAGAAATCAGCCCCAGAATGACTGTGATCTATCTCTGTGTGCTCTTAAGGGAAATTGTACTTTACTGTGTGTGTATTTATTATCCTTTCCCTATATGGATGCCCTTCACTGGTGTTAGTGGTGAGGATTAAGGCTCCTTGATTGCTGGGCCAGTGCACGGGCATCACAATTACAACAAAATGCATTATGCCTATTATACATATGCAAGTGATTTTTATATGAAATATATTCATTGTCATGTCTGGAATGGTGGACATACATTAGGTTGTGTGAAAACTTAGTCATATATGCTAAAACATACATTTTCATTATGCAAGGCTTACTGATACATTGCTTGCAAAAAATGGGTTTGACATTATAAATTTTCTTTACTGTTACAGTCCTATTCAAAAATTGTGAGAAATGTGCTTCTTACACCCTTTCTAAAAAGTATCATGCAGCAGGATTTGAACCCTTAATAGCTTATATTATTATTCAAAAGTCATTGCAGTTACACGTTGTGCCACAGGGATGGCATTATGACAGCTAGGATTTCTCCTCTCAGTACAGTTCAAAATGTTGTAGACAGTGCACTGTTAACAGGCATGGTTGGGCTACCTAAGGCAGCATAAACTAAATTTTTAACTTTTTTCCTTAGGTAGTGAACCATGTTTGTATGTTGCCAAGCAGAGAGCAAATATACGTTAAAATGGGAAAAAATGAAAAGCAAAATAATGCTAAACTGTCCTATAAACAGGATTTGAACATGTACCTTACTTCTCTCGATTCACTTCAGTTACACTTTGTTGCACAAAATTTGAAATTTGTCAGGTGCAGTTATTGAATTAACTACTCTGCCTGTTGTGGATGGGGGAGATGAAACAGTGCTAGGCATGTTTGAGCTATCTAAAGCAGCCTAAAGTAAAATGTTTACTTTTTTCCTTAGGTAGTGAACTGTGTTTGCTCTCTGCCAAGCAGAGAGTAAATGTATCTCAAAATGGGAAAATGGAAAAACAAACATTGTGGATAATGCCAAACTGTTCTATAAATGAGATTATTTGTATCAATTCACCTCATTTATACCTTGTCCCACAGAGAAAGTTACCTGACAAGTGTATTTTGTGGAATGATTGCTATCCAGAGGGCTCCTGGACATGAAAAGCTATCAGGCATTTCTAAGGTACGTAAGGCAGCCTAAATTAAAATTTTCACTTCTTCCTTAAATAGTGAACTGTGTTTGCATGTTACAAAGCAGAGAACAAATAGAGGAGACATTAGAAGGGTAATATATGTTACAAAAATTACAGATAGTAAATGAAATGCAATGTATGGATATATGTAGTAATGTCTGGAGCAAGAAGTGCATTAAAGTGAACGATTCTTCCTTCTCACATCTTGCAACATCAGACATGTAGTTTGTGGAACACATTATTAAAATTCTAGTTAGTCACATAGTATTTTACAGTGAGCAGACTAATGGTTTTACAACAGTTGATTTTTGAAGAGCACAATTGTACCACAAAATATGATGAAATATATATTCAGACAATCTTCTGTAAAAGTATCATGTTAGTGGATTTGAACCATGCATCACATATACTTTGTTGAAAAGCTCAATGTATGTACACCTTGTGTCACAAAGAAAGTGAATTATCAGATGTATTTTCTTCCCTGTGTACTAGCCAGAGTTCTGACTGCCCCACAATGTCACCTGTCTGGGTTGTCCTGCACATGGCGGCCTGAACAAAATTTTTCACTTTTTTCCTTAAGCTGTGAAAATTATTTCTATGGTGACAAGTGGAGAACAAATGATACAAAAAATATAGAAATCCTTGTAGCTAATGAAATTTACATGTACGTATTGGACAAAATGCGTTGTGTTGCAATAGGGAGCTGCATGGATTTGAACCATTAAACAACAGTATTGGAAGTAATAATTTCCCTGTATTTCCTACATTTGCCATAGACAGAGCCATATTATTAGCAAGGTGAAAATAGTTTAGATGTGATGATAATATGACATTGTATCAAATCACATTGAAAGTGCAGCAGAAACAAGTTATGAAAGTTGTCCTTTCACATTTGACTCTGTCTACATAATTGTGATATTGCAAACAGTTACATAGGCATGTACTCACACAATATTAAAGAAAGAATGCAATCACTGCAGGTATAGACCTTTCTTTCTGTCTAGGGCATCCTTTGATTATATATCCTTTTGTAATAGTAAATCTGTATCTTTATGCTACACATTATCTTCAACAATGGTTATAGTACTCCCTTTAATATGAACAACCTTTCCTACTGATGGCCAGTACCTTCAGTCATTTAAGCCAGCATTTGAATGGTAGGACTATAATTTGCCTATATCAGTCAATCTACTGGCAACAGTGCACTGTCTACAACACTTTGGACAGTACTGAGAGGAGAAATCCTACCTGTCATAATGCTATCCTTGTGGCATAAGATCTAACAGCAATAACTTTTGAGTAATAATACAAGCTATTAATCTTAAATCTCTTGTACCTGACATACCCTTAGTAGATGTGTAGCAAAGAGGGGGGAATCAAAGACACCTGCAAGCCATTAACAAGAAACACGTCTCAGTGCTGGTCCTTGTATTGCTGAGCTGTGTTCATGTAATCATGTAGGTTCTTACACCATGTATGCAATCCCTACACTTAGTACAGTTTTTGGTATTCAGGAATGCTAATGATTTGACACCTGATATACATAATCACAGTGCTCACAGGGCTAAGTCTACACTATATATAAAGGCAATAGTGCTGTTAATGCCCTTGTATTCTACTGGAGACAGTGATTTGAAATACAGAGCTCAATACTGCTGGTAAAACAAGAGTTTGCAAGACTGACTTACTTTCTATGGCACTGTTTTGTCAAGGTATGCTGCTATTTCTTTAGTAGTGCTTTTTAAAAGGTGAAGTGCCTTGCCTGCTGAAAAGCACTTCAGATAATTTTAGATGTGTTTACTTTTGCCATTGTCATGTCTTCATGTCTACAATTATGTTACAAAATGCTAATTGCCAATTTATTGTTAATTATTTTATTCTGTATACATGTTTTCATAACTGCAGATGATTACTATATTGCAAGCATGCAGTAAGATTTAGTGTTTTAATGTGTATTAGCAGGGGAAATAAGAAAGTGCTGCTACTTTTGTATTTCTACTGGACTGAACTCCACAGTAGTGAATATGGCAGTTGTGACATATTGGGGTGTTAAATGCTGCTTTTATATTGTTAATGCAGCAATGCATTAAAAAAATAAATCTATATTATATCCATTACAGATGTGTTATACGATCTGTGCTGATGACTGATTTTTAAATATATACTTCTTTTTTTGTTGGGGAGTTGGTGGGGGAATGGAAGGTTCATGGGATGGATTGGGTGTAGGAGGATTCATCAGGGCTTGTGGGGGGGTTGAATGGAGGGAATGAGATTGTGGTTGATTGAGTAATGTGGGGATTGGAGGAGGGTTGTGGGTACCAAACTCATTTATAGTCATGAGTGATCACTTAACACATAGAAATTGTTTGTGTGCATGTTGGTTGCATACAGTCACATAGATCTGAGCTGACAGCCATCCTGCATGTTCATTATATATGTAATTATGTGTGTCTGTTTTCTGTTTCTTCTCTAATGGGATGTGGCATCCAAGAAGGCATCTGTATCCATTAAGCCACCTTATAGTGATGCAGAAAATTAGTTAATTATACAGGCTTTTTGTCAGCATGGAGCTTTTCTGGAGAGGTAGAGGAGACCAATCTGCCTGAGACAGGAAATGATGGCAGGTGGTTAATGACCTTAATGAAGCTGGAGGCCATGAAAGACCCTACTATCAGATAAGACATCAAGTCAAATGACATAATCTCTGCCCACTGAAGGAACAATGTAAGTGCCCCAGAATAGGTGGCTATGGGGGTTGGTCCTGCTATCGAACCACCACTAACCGAAACTGAGGAATTCTTGTCTACTCTCAGAGATCAAGATACCTCAGAGGTTTCCACCAGACTCTTGATATTGATGCAGATTTGGACAATAGACCCATAGTGTCACAAGATGACGTCCAGGTATGCAAGAATCGTAACGTGCCATTGTTATATCCTTATATGCATATATCTCAGATTTTTCTCTACCTATATGACTGTCTATCCATCTATCTATCTATCTATCTATCTATCTATCTATCTATCTATCTATCTATCTATCTATCTCTCTATCTCTCCATCTATCTATTGATGGAAAACCATTGATAACTGTGTATGAGTCAAACTACCGTCATACAGAAAGAGATGAGTTTGGTTTGGTTTTGGAGGGCATCTAACTGTTTACTAACTTTATTTATGAGAACCGTTTTAATCTGAACTTGAGAAGGGGACTGCTTTTTTTTATCTTCTTTCATTTGCATTGTGATACTTAGCAGACTTCTTTCTTTTCCATTCCTCTCATACAGGCACATCTGGGTTTCAGGCTGCCAGCCCATCTGTACATGGTGCGCACCCATTTCTGTTTATCATCAATACTTTATATAAGGGAGATTCAGGTCTGTATGACAGTAAGAATTTTTAGATTTGTAGTATCTGTTATGAAGTTTAGCATGCCTTAATTATAAGGAAAATCTGTGATCAATGTTATTCTCCCTTTTTCTGTTTGTTGTGTTTATTGCTTGTTATCATAGGTGATCCTGAGAGTGGCACTGTGGAACTCCTGCCACCTGATGACACAGTATCAGTATCCTGTGATGATGATGATGATAGGGTTGATGAATAGACGCAGTCTGACACTGAATTTGTAATTTCCATATCCCCTGCCCATGTTTTGGACACAGTCAGTGTGCATATGCATACCCAGGACACAAATATAAGACAGAATGAGGGTGACACAGTTGATCAGACTGATGTGGTTACTCTGGTTAAAGAGCTGGTTGCCTCTTCTGGTAGTGGTTGTGAGGGTGTAGTGCCACACAGGAGGGTTGTTAGGTGTACTCAGAGGACACTTGTTGTCCACTCTCCTACTGAAGCTGGTATGTAATTAGGTGTTACCAGATGTATGTTTAGGGCCATAGTGGAAGCACAGGCATGTACTACCAAGGCCTTGGAAGAGATAGTACAACTACTGAATGTTGTGCATTATGATGTGAGTGACTCCCTGAACCATGTGGGCAACTCCTTAGACAGGATAAATGACATATTGGATTGGGAAGTGCCTGTGATGAATGTCTGTTGGGGGAGGATGAGCATCCATGTGGCTGGAGAGTTACTCCATCTTCTGATGTTAGCAGACATGGCCATGCAACATCATGTTGCCACAGTGAGTGACACTATATCAACTGCTCCACCACTGACTGCACTGTCCACACCCAGGCATGGCAGGCCATGTGGTTGTGGTTCTGGACATAGTCTTGATGAGAGTTCTTCCAGCAGACATCACTCATGTTCAGGTAGCACACTAACTTCTAGCTAGGGTCTTTGAAGTACCAGTGCAAATCATGACAGAGGTGGTTATCTTGTCCAGGGACAATGACACTAATCTGAGTAGTCTGCCATGCATGGCTCACATCTGTCAAAAGGGCCATGACATAATGCTAGTACAGTGCTTGACTGTGTCCAAGCAGACACACACATGCCCAGAGAAAATAAAAAAAAATCCCTTGCCCATAAAACATTACACACATGCAAACTATCTAAACTTTACTGTTGAGTGTTATACATCTGTTGTTACTGGCCCTGAACACTGTATGCTCTAAATGATACATGTGTTTCTTACTTTCACACACTCACTTTTTTGGTGTCAGACTTGCCCTAAGAGTGCTGCTGACCCTGCCTGTGGTCCTTGAAACTGTGGTCCTGCCCCTTGCAGTCTTTGTTGAAGCTGTTTCCTGTGAATTATATTGTGTCACATGGTACAGATAGTAAGTATTTTGGCACAAGTGCCTGGGTCACACACCATTGCATCTCCCGATGTGTCTAGACACAGGAACCCTGATTTAAGCAAATCAAACACACTTCCTATGATATTGCTAGTTTGAGTGTGGACCATATTGTATCCTTGCTAAGTGGTGTTGTGTAGGTTTCTCATGGGAGTCATTAGCCAGAGCTCCAGTAAATAACTGCATCCCCCAATAGATGATCTTGAGGAATGTTACTCCTAGCAAACCTGGTGTACAGCTTGAAAGTGTGTTATTATGTGTGAGTTGTGGAAACTGCCTGGGTTACCTACACAGACATTATAGATAATCCTTAAGTGCATTACAGACAACCTAACAGTTTATAGAGTGAAAACCTTTTCTGTTGATGTATCTCCTTCCCTGTTTACTGGGTGGAGATTTTATTTCTATTTGTGTGCAATTTATGGCCCTAACACTTCAGGGAAGTGTGCTACTGCTTAGAATTCCTGCATGGTTCTTGCTGTCTTTTGTGGTGTTTGTGGGAAATGGATAAGCTCCCTTACATGAAGAAGTATTGCATTTAAAAACTGGTGTAATATTTTAGAGGCTGATACCTGTGACACCCCTAATATATCTCTGTGGGTCTCTGGGAAGTACGTACCAGTAACTAGTATATGTAATGCTACACATATATTTGTTTCCACTGGGGTGGGTTCTTCATAATTTCCCTGGGGTCTCAGGTGGGGGTGGCAGAGATTCCATATTTCCTCCAGTGCTTCCATGTCCACCCTGTATTTGTCAACATTTTTTGTTTCATGCAGTCCATGATAAGTTTAATGGGGAATAAACACCCTTTCTTTCTTAACCAAGGTCTGACAGCAGCAGCACCCTGATTTAAAGCCTGTTGCTAAGACAACATAATAATAGCAGCAGCAACCCCCATAACATGTTTTGTTTTTTTTCTTGAATTCCAAGAAGTTTTGGTATACATGGTAAAAGTCTACACCAAGTGCACATAATTGCTTTATAGCTTCCTGAATAGCTCCGCCATATTGGTTCATAGGTTCATGTGTTCATAGGAGATTACTAGACTAACAGCTCAAGAGCCATTGCAAGCCTAGCAATTATTACCCAGATTTTATCTGATTTTCAATCCCTAAGTGCTACATGACAGCTTACGTTTGTGCCTATGCCTTTGCGCATTTTACAGACTGCCCCTGTCCAAAAGGTACATGGGTGTCACCCCAGGAGTGAATTTACAATTCCCAGTCCATTGATCTGGACTGCTTTTAAAGAAATCTAGGGAAAGCCTCTGCTTTACGTGAATAGGAAACCTGTTCCAGATAAGGGGTAACCTCTAACACACATATCTGTCTCTCCAACATGTATTGTTCATGTCACAGACCAGGTTTAGATCCTTGGATCAGGTAGTCCTTATGCAGCTTGTCTTGCAAATGTGTAACAGTTCCATCAGGGCTTATTAGCTGGTAGGAGACAGAGTAAAGGGATAGGGCTTTTAGTCAACCTGCATAAGATGTGCTGTTCACACCTTGTGTGTGTATATATTTATATATATATTGTGTATATATATTTTTTTGTTTTGTTTTGTTTTTTTGTAAGGAACCTCTGAGTCTGGTCCGCTTGCTGTAAGTGTCTCGTCAAATACATGTCAAAAGGTGCATTGTATTCAATTACTGGTCTGATAATGGCCAAATACAGTGGCTCTATAACTTCTTTGCATCTAGATGCCATACCTTTACTTATAAGCTGTGCCACGTAGATGGACTTGTGGACACACGGAGGTCAAACTTCTTGCTACTCTCTATCTGTGTATTTAGATCTCTCACCTCTGAGTCCACTCTTAGCGGTGTGCTATTAATGTTGTAATTTTCAGGTGTATTTGACTTTATAAAGGGTATAATTATGCATTTTTTTGCATTGATTTTCAGGACATGACTTTGGCACCAATCATTTATATCTCCATTGTTGTGAGATTCAATTATTGCCCATAACTTGTAGTCATCAGCAACCTTGGTCAGCCAAAGGCCTTGTATATTAGCCTTGACTTCAGAGAAGTATATTCCAAACAGGAGAGGTCCTAGCACTGAGTCCTCTGGTATACCATTAGTAACTGGCCTCTTGCTGGATCTGGATTCTCCCACTCTAATAACATGTGTCCTGTCCATCAGCCATTTGGCTATCCATCTGCTGACATAGGGATTTATACCCACTTTTCTGAGTTTATCTATAATACCCAAGTGGGGGAATGTAAAATGCTTTAACCAGATTAAGGCAGGCTATATACACTGTTTTACCCTCATCCATGGCCCTAGTGACTTTCTCAAAGTAGTCCAACAGAATGAGCAGGCATGAAATGCCCTTCATGAAGCCGAACTGGGTTTGGACCAGTGTTTGGAGATTTCCAATGTCATTAATTATCAGGTCCATTATTATTCTTTCTATGACATTGCATATAAGACAAGTCAAATGTATGGGTGTATAATTTCCTGGGTCTGTTAATGGTCCCCTTTATGCAGAGGGATGACTGTTGCTGTCCTCCACTCCCCAGGGAGAATGCCACTCTGGAGGCTGTGGTTAAGTAGAGATTCTAGTGGGCCTGATAGGTCCTTTTTCAAACTATTTAAGAGGCATCCTGAGATATTGTTGGGACCCATTGAAGCCTTATTTTTAGCTTTGGAGAGAGAAGTGGTGACCTGTTCTTTTATGATAACTGATAAAGGAATGGTGTAGGGTATTTCTTGGGGGTAATTAGAGGTGATACAGAGGTGAAATTTGAGTGGAATTTATCTATTATCAGAGTTGCTATCTCCTGGTTGGGTATAGGTGATGCTGTCTACAACTAAATCTCAATATGGTTGGGTGTTGCCTTTAAGACTATGGACATAAATGAAAAATGCCTTATGGTTATCCTTAGCTTGGGAGGCTATTTTCACCTCAGAATTCACTTTTGAAGACTTGTAGTCCCCTGATTTGCTTGTTTAAACTAATGGAGTTTTTGCTCTATCATGTGCATTCTTTTTTACTTCTATTTACACCATAGGGCCACCAGGATGACTTGTTTTTGCAATTTGTTCTAGGCATATTTCAGTCTGGTATTGCAGTTTCTTTGCTGTTATTTATATGGTCATTCAGGGCTTTGGGTCTCACTGAGACAGATACCTGGTGTCAAAATCATGGCCTCAAGCTAAATGCCAAAAAGTGCATAGTCATCCCCTTTGGAAAAACAGTACCCACAAACTACCACATAGGTGGTAGTCCCCTAAATACGGAAGACGTAATAAGGGATCTGGGGACCCAAGTAGATAGTAATCTCACCTTTGATAATCACATTGCCAAAGTGGTTAGAAAATCCTTTTACATGGCCCACCTAATCACAAAAGGAATACGGAAGACGTAATAAGGGATCTGGGGACCCAAGTAGATAGTAATCTCACCTTTGATAATCACATTGCCAAAGTGGTTAGAAAATCCTTTTACATGGCCCACCTAATCACAAAAGGGTTCGCATCCAGATCAAAAGAGGTCATTGTGACCCTCTACTCATCACTCATCAGACCCATCATAGAGTACAACGCCCCATTTGGGATGTACCTTACAAGACACCTGCAACAGTTGGAAAGACCACAGAAGTACCTCACCAAGAGGATCACTGGCCTCAAATAGATGCCCTATGCAGCTCGACTGAAGAAACTCCAGCTGTACTTGGTTGCATACTGCCTACTCAGAGGTGATCTCTGCCTGACATACAAGGCCATGTCCAACCCAGAACTGATGGACATGCTCCACTTAAAGAAAACCTTATCCCCTCAAGCCATATGGTCTAGGGATCTAAACCTCATCACAACAATAAATAGGAAGTGCTGGAGGGATAGATTCCTGTCCCAGAGACTTCCCATGCTTTGAAACAATATTCCAATCTACATTAGGCAGAGCTCCTCACTAACACTCTTCAAAAGAAACTTTGACGAGTGGATGGGAAACAGAAAGTTTACCCCAGGGATCACTTCAGCGGCTCTGCTGGACAGAGAAATAGGGAACTAATCTAAGGGGGCGGTGAAAGCAAAAACATTCTGACTAGGCTTATAAATGCCTTTGGGCAGATAGCCTAGTACCTACCCTGAACCTATCTCTGCATATGCTTCTGTGTTTTCCGAGTTTGGGGGAGCTTGGAAATTAGCTATGCCATTGCTTAATAGTAGTTAGTTTGACTTAGAAAAGTTCTTAAAGGCTTTGAGGTTAGGTAGGGGTTCTAGTTGTATATTTATTTCAAAGGAGGCTGCTTTGTGATCTGATCTAACCAGTGAGGACATTACATTTGGGGGGGGTGGAACACTCTCCCATATTTGTGTGTACCATGTCTAGGATATTTGTGCCTCTATTGGGAGTGCAGGCTAGCTGCTCCAGGGTCTTTGCAAAGTCTAGAAATCTTTGAGCCTACATGTTAGTAGTCATGTATGCTTCCCAGTTAATGAAGGGGTAGTTAAAATCATCCATGAGTATGGTATCGGACTGAATGGTAAGTGTTTCTAGTAAAATCAGGTATGAGGTATGGTTTTCCTGATTCATGGTGGGGGACCTATAGTTAGCAAGGCTGTGGTAATAAATTTTTGACATAGAGTAGCTCAAGTGTCATATTATTTGACCAATCTTGAGACGTGCTTATCCTTTATGTAGAAGGATACACCTTCACCTTTTGTCCTTTTATATGTAGTGGGAGGTCAGAACATGTGGAAGACATTACAACCTTGCAATGCCGCAGTGCTTTCCATGCCTTTGAGACATGTCTCAGTAACTGCACTAATGTTAGCATTCTTCAGAGTGAGGAGTGCTTCCAAGGAGTGCAGTTTTTTGTAGAGATTCCTAGCACTGAGCAGTAATATCTTTAGCTTATCATGAGTAGATTTTGCTATGTTGGAAAGTTTATCTGTTTGGCCATGCCTAAAAAAAGCACTATAGAGGCAGATAATGTTTTAGCCAATATCCAAAAACCTAGTGTTGGCAGTGGAAGACCATTCCTGACAAAGCAGCATGGTCTGTCAATCATGTTCTCTCAGGCTGACAAATATTGGACCCATTTGGAGTGACACCAGTAGCTAAGCCAATTATTAAAGTCAATCATTTTCTGTTGGCATTCTGGCATCATCCTTGGAGATGGTAGAATTCTGTTCAATGCTAGGCTCATACCCACTTGTGACACATATTCTGAGAGCTCAGTCATGTTTCTGTTCATGCAGTCCATGGTGGTATGTCTCAAGTCATTTATGTCCATATGGACTATGACTGAGTCATACTTGTACTTTGGGTTTAGTAACCTAAGTGCTTGCATGATCTGGTGAATCCTGGCCCTTGACAGGCAACTTACTGTAACCTTCACAACTGAGTCTCCTATGACCAAAATATTGGGTTATGTGATATTGTGCCTTATGGACTTGGTCAATGAGATACTATGAGATCTAGTTTTATATGTTGTGGTGGGAGTTGTCTTGTTTATGTGCATGCAGAGTTTCTGAGGACTGCACCTGGGAGACCTTTGAGGTTTGGGTAAGTTACATGTTAGCACCGCCTTATAAAATGGTCTATGTGTCTGGTCCTCAGTAAGTGTGGTGAGTGTTTTGTGTGTGTGTGTGTGTGTGTGTGTGTGTGTGTGTGTGTGTGTGTGTGTGTGTGTGTGTGTGTGTGTGTATCATTGGCAATCTGTTTGGCATTTTTTTTGTGTCTGTATGTGACAGTCTTGCCTCCAGTGACATTGTGTAACTACATCTCTCACATACTGTACTCGTCTGTTTCAGAATT
Organism: Protopterus annectens; assembly: GCF_019279795.1. Taxonomy (NCBI): domain Eukaryota; kingdom Metazoa; phylum Chordata; order Ceratodontiformes; family Protopteridae; genus Protopterus; species Protopterus annectens. The sequence goes on along the minus strand of NC_056732.1, from coordinate 1,415,693,346 downwards.
ATTTGGTTGTCAGTAAACATGAGGCAATTGCTACAATGCCTCAGGATACCAATGTCCATCAAGCTGGATGCAGAGATAGCAGGAAAGTGCCTATCCATGGTTCAAGGTCCTTAACATGTGCTTTACAAGGGAATAGAATGGGGGTGTTTGCAAAGGGATGAGGGATGGGTGCTTACGTAGTGTAATCTACAGCTAACCTATACGGTGATGCTGCCCAGCAATCAAACTAGTTGCTGTTTGAGGAGCAATATTTCTGAGTGCTGTAATGTGATGTAATTTAAAGCTAACTAAATGTGGAAATGGTGCTCAGAGTGCAAACTAGCTGCTCCTTGACTAGCACAAGACTGTGGAAGATTTTAGAGGTAGTTCTTATACGTAAAAGTACAAGTTCTAGCTGACTTGGTTAATTAGCATGTACTTCAGTTCTTTATGATTTAATTAACATATTCTGTCATTTTCCCATCCTTTGGCAGCTCTACACATTATGTAGAGCTGCTTAATTAATACAAAATTGCAAGCTATCATGGTGGTGACTCTGTGAGATGGTCAACACAATCACTATACTTCATATAGCTATTTATGAATCCTTTCCTTTGTCAGACTGCAGTCTTTATTAAAGTCTTTTTTTTAATTTATCTATTTTGTATTTGTTTTCCATGGTAGAGCACTGATCTTCATGGATCTTTTTCAGACTCAGCTTTGGAGGAGTGTCTGGTTAAGTGACCAGGCTCAGACAAACAAAGATACAATGGAGGCTCAGGGAATCAAAATTTGCATGACTGAACCCCAAGAAACAGCTCATTAATCCTCTACGTCAACTGCCAGACAAGCTTTTAGAGAACGAAAGATGGGGAAAGAGGTAAACAAAAGACATGGAATGTTAAGAGGGTGAGGTCTGCAAGCAGGGGGTGAATAAACAAACATAAAACCAAGACAATGACTGACAGGACAGGTGCTGGCAGACTGGCATGAAAGAGCAATGGAATTATAGATATACAGGCAAAGGCAAGCAACTAGTGATAGGGCAGACTGGACATCAAAGAGCAGAGAGAGGTGACACACAAAGAAGATGAGCACCAGGATGGGGGGATAGAGCGAGTAACTTCTTCTGTACCACACTGTCTGTGCAATACACAGGAATTGTTCAGTCAGCAGATTAACTACCTCACCCTCTGGGCTATGCCTAAGGTGTTGAAATTAGAGACAGATATAGATATAACTCTGTAAGCTCCACGATGACCCTCTCCAGGGAGGAAGTCTGAGCCTACAGCTTCTGGTCAATCAGGTCCCCCATCATCTGCACCAACTTTCAGTGGGTGATGTACTGCACACCTCTGCATGTGCTGCTGGAAGGAATAATTATGCTAGCCTCTGCTGAATAACCAGCTGAGGCCACAAGAAAGGCCTGCAGCCTGACCTCCACTGCACACAATGGGAATGCAGGCCTGGAGTTAGTTGTGTGGATGCAAGGGGAGGTTGGGACCAGAGGAGGCTTGTGACATGGAGAAAATAACAACATAAATGGAAGGAAATAAAATAACAAAGGGCAAAATAAAGTACAAAACAAACAAAAAATAAAGAAAATGAATAAAGGGAGAGAAAAAAAAACAGACATTACTCATACATATGGCAAATATGAAAATATCAAATATAAGACTCTCTCTCTCTGTAGATATATATATATATATATATATATATATATATATATATATATATATATATATATATATATATATATATATATATATATATATATATTTATATATATATATATACATACATACATATCATGGGGGGGGGGCAATCACAAAGTATTATACAATGGCACTTTTCAAGCTACTGTCTACATTTATACTACTATGGTCCTCTCCTATGATGAGCAGGCAACACAATGAGGACAGAGCTATCATTGCCTGTTGTGTATGCACAAGTGTACTGTAAGACACGAGAGCCAATGTGCAGTGTATTGCATGGCATGTCTGTGGAATATTGTATTTATGGCCTCCTACAAGAAACTTATGATAGCATTATCCTGTAATTTCTGAGATTACATGAATGATTGTGACCCTGTGCAAATACTGTGAGACCAGTAATGACAGGTATATTGTTGTCATATGCATGTGAAAGTTCACCAATCAATGGGGATAACTCAGACAAAAATATTTGTCTAAAATCTCACATTGACATGTAACACAAACCCACTACACAGTAACCTTAAAATAGCAATATGAAAAAGATGAAATGCCCATCTCAGATGAACTCTTTATTCTTTTCCCCTGCAAATCAATATACTCGCTTAGCCCAAGATGTAATAAACCCCAGAGTTATGTTCTGTCTGGAGCTACTGCATACGACTACACCTGTCAGGCCATTCATCTGTCAGACCATTGCTGGAGATTGGCCTGGATCACACTGCAGTCATACCAGGCTGCCCAGTTCCTGTGTCCTGCATACTACACTTGTGGACATGTGATCTGCTAGTGCAATGCTTCATATATGTATATATATATATATATATATATATATATATATATATATATATATATATTTATTTATTTATATAAATATATATATATATATATATATATATATATATATATATATATATATATATCTTTCTCATTGATTGTACTTGACATTGTGTTCTTCCTATCTGCAAGACGAAGTGAAAATGGGGTAATGTTGAATAAGTTCTTGTCCAAGAATTCTAAAAAGTTTTATACCCAGAATTCACAGTAGTCAGGTGAGTATAGATTACAAGGTGAGGCGTGACATTGGGATGGGAGTAAAGTACAGGCTGTCATTGCAATGTTACAGGTATGACAATCTGTTAGGTGATACAGGGCCTTTTACAACAGAAGAAAGAAACTGTTGCAAAAAAGAGTAAAATTCCATGATTTTAGGAACTCCCTGGTCAACCTCAGTAAGAAGCTGAGATCCCTCATAAAATCCTCCAAAGCTAGTTATGAAAACAAAATTGCCACTGACTCTAAAGACAACCACAAAGCATTCTATAGCTATGTCAAGAATCTAAATAGGAACATTCAGATCTGCTCTGAGTTACAGCATAATGGCACTAAATATACAGAACCAACTGATATTGCCAACATCCTAACAGATAGGTTCAGTGCTAAATTTACCCCCCTCTCACCCCCTAGAGGGCCCATCTCTATACCTGAAGAATGCAAAGTTCCTATAATCACGGCTGCACAGGTAAAAAACACACTCTCCAAAGCCAAGAACACAGCATCCATGGGACCTGACAATATCCCAGGCTGCGTTCTACATGAACTACAGAATGAACTGGCACCCTACCTAAGTACCATGTTCAATCATAGCCTCACCTCAGACTTTGTACCCACTGAATGGCGCACCGCAACAGTTATCCCACTCCATAAAGGGGGAGCCACAACGGACCCCGGGAACTACCACCCCATTAGCCTGACGAGCCTGGTCTGCAAGGCCATGGAATGTATCATCATGGAACTCATAAACAAAGACATTGGTAATCTCCAAACTCTGGACCCTACTCAGTTTGGATTTGTAAAAGGCAGATTATGTCTCCTAAACCTGATTGACTTCTTTGAAGCAGTCACCAAAGCCATAGATGAGGGTAAAATGGCTCACACAGCTTATCTAGATCTCGCCAAGGCTTTCGACACCATCCCCCACTCTGGAATTATAGATAAGCTCACTAAACTAGGTATAAATCCCTATGTCATAAGATGGGTTGCCAACTGGCTCACAGACAGAACCCACACTGTGAAAGTAGCGGATTCCAAATCCGACATCAGACCAGTGACAAGTGGAGTACCACAGGGTTCAGTCCTGGGTCCTCTCCTGTTTGGTATCTACTTCTCTGAAGTGCAGGCCAACACAGAAGGTCTTTATTAACAAAGTTTGCAGATGACTGCAAACTAGGAGCCATAATCAAAACTCCTAACGATGTGGACAAACTACAAAAGGGCCTCAATGAGACAGATACCTGGTGTCAAAGCCATGGCCTGAAGCTCAATGCCAAAAAGTGTATTGTCATCCCCTTTGGTAAAAACTCTGTACCCATGAACTACCACATAGCTGGTAGTCTACTTAATGCCGAAAATGTGATAAGAGACCTTGGGACACAGGTGGACAGTAGTCTCTCCTTTGATAATCACATCGCCACAGTGGTCAGGAAATCCTTCTACATGGCTCATCTCATCACAAAGGATTCTCATCCAGAAAAAGAGGTCATTGTTCCCCTCTACTCATCACTCATTAGACCCATTATAGAGTACAACGCCCCTTTTGGTATGTACCTCACAAGACATCTACAACAACTGGAAAGACCACAGAAATCCCTCACAAAGAGGATTACTGGCCTCAAACATATGCCCTATGCAAACTGTCTCAAAAAACTACAGCTTTACTCCATCGCATATCGCCTACTCAGGGGCGATCTCTTCTAATATACAAAGCTATGTCAAACCCAGAGCTGTTGGACATGCTCCACTTAAAGAAATCCTAATCCCTCCGAGTTACACGCTCTAGGGACCTTAACCTTGTCATCACAATAAACAGAACATGCTGGAGGGATAGATTCCTGTCCCAGAGACTTCCCATACTCTGGAACAGACTACCTATCTATGTCAAACAGAGCTCCTCATTAGCACTCTTCAAGAAAAATCTTGATGATTGGATGGGAAATGGGAAATTCACCCCTGGGATCACTTCTGTGGCTCTGCTCGACAGGGGCACAGGAAAATAATTTTCTTGGGTGGCGAAAGCCAGGGTACATTTTTTGGCTAGGCTTGTATGGGCCCTAGGGCCGATAGCCTAGTACCTACGTATAAACCTATGAACCTAAGTACAGATGGCACCACAGGTGCATATGGAGTACAACAAACAGTACTGACTAAAATGACAGAGAAAAAGGAATAACGCTGATATGTATGAGAAATAAATACATATTAAGCATAATAAAACATTGGTGAGGTAAATGGAGAAAAACTATTCAACCGGAATGTAGAAACTGAATGAATCTAGAATACACTCAGATATAATGATAATGTAAAATAGATTATAGAACAGTATTTGAGTGAAATGTCAAAGCTTTGGTTTAAGCTGAAAGTTGGTTTGATGTACTGCATAGAAGTGTGCTCATTTAAGGTTAGACAGTGCTTTACTAGAAATATTAAGAAACATAAAACATAAGACAAATGCTATTATGATGGTAAAATTATTGTGCAAAGGAAAGAATATTGGTATACATTGACACTACCTGTTTAAATGTAAATGTATGTAAATGTGCTTTTGTATCAGCAACAGCAATTTGGTTTAAAACCCCACATTTGCACTTGTTTCCCACCTTTCCTGTAACTAGTCTAGTCCAGATACAGAGTTCCTGTATCCATGACTATATGTAAGCTTCTGAGTCCCCCAAGCCTTTTTATAGGTTCATAGGTTCATAGGTGAGTACTAAGCTAACTGCCCTTGCGAGCCATTTTAAGCCTAGCCAATTATCCCTTGTGAGACTCAAACCCTGCACCTTGTGTTTGTAAGGCAAACACCTTAACCATTAGGCCACCCTCCCACCTTGTATTGGAAGGAAGGCTTCTAGCTTACCAGTGGGAGTGGCAAGCACTAGGTAGCATATCTACCACAAGAGGAGTGGTTTCTCGCCCAGAAATTGTAGTTTATTGGCTGTTTGGGCAGTTTCTCCATCTCTTTCAACCTTCTTTTTTAAAAGCCCATGATTGTGCTTGTTTTCCGCCTTCCCTGTATCTAGTCTAGTCCAGATACAGATTTGCTGTATCCAGGACCGTTTGTAAGCTTCTGTGCTATACCAAAAAGTCTGCTCTTCAATTTTCCCTTAGATCTGCTAGTTTTCTCCTCTTCTGCACTTTTACTAGCATATTAGTCTAGCACTTTACCAGACTTCTTGTAGCAATTATTGTAGTGCACAAAAGTGCTACCAGCACTAAACGTTCTACAAGGAAACAGCTCCACTACTTATTATTAATGCCCACCCCTCCGGGCATGTCTAAATGTCAGTTCCCTGTGCTTTCTCCCATTAACCTGGTGAACTTGGGCATCCTGAGGCAATGTAGCAACTGTCTCATGTACACTGAAAACCCTCTCCTCTTACCTCCCAACACTCAGACTTGCGAGAGATGCACTTATATAGCCAAATTGGAAGCCATGCACTCTTCAGCCAAGACTGGAATAGCTGGTCAAGAGGAGAAGGTCAACAGTTGCACCAAACCGCATTGAACACATAACCCTCCAGAACACACACCAGCACTGCCTTCACATAAAAACACAAACCACACACCCACCTTCATGGAGGCTCTCAATAAAAATCTACCCAAACAGCAGAGATTTCCAAGCCAGAAACGCACTTGACCACCACAACACAACACTAATCACGAGACACATAACTCTCCTAAACAATGTGCCACTCAACCAAAGCCTATAGGGCAAAACAGCATGCCCAACACACTAGTCATAGGTGACTCAATAGGGAGATACACTGATGTCCCAATCACTAGGATGAATAAGAAGAAAGTAACAGTCAGCTGCCTGTCAGGTGCCAAGATCCACCACATAACGCACGCACTCAGGTCCCTCAACAACAGGTACAAATATGTCTCTGTCATTGTACATGTGGGTGTGAATGACCTGACTTGTACGCCCCTGGACTACATGAAAAGAGACATGGAGGAGATCTTGGATTATGTAGCACAATTGGGTATGACTCTAGCCCTGAGCAGCCTCCTACCAACACCCTGAATGATAACACAGTACAAGCAGAAAATGATTGATTTCAACAATTGGCTAAGTTTCTGGTGTCATTCTAAGGGGATCCAGTATCTGTCTGCCTGGGATGACATGACTGACAGACCATGAGGCTTGCGGATACTGGCCATGGCTCTTGCCACCTCTATAGTTTCTTTTTTAGGCGGTGTTCCAAAGACCAAATTACCACTGTAACAGCTACAAAGAAATGCAATCTAAGGGTCATGCTGATCAACTCTAGAAGTCTAAATCTCAAAATGCACTCGCTCGAAGGACTCCTTAAAATGGAGAACATTGACATTTGTGCTGTAACAGAGACCTGGTTCAAGGCAGCAGAAAGCACCCCTGCACTATCAGGCTATAACTCATTCCACACCTTTTGGCCCCAGAACTTGGACCGCAGCTCCAAAGGCGGTGGTGTTTCAATATTCATAAAGGATGTGCACATCTCCAGACTGGTAGCCCAACATAACGCATCAGAGATACTTCAGGTGGAGCTAACATTGGGTAAGATAGAGATTCAGGTCGTAGCCTGCTATAGGTCCCCAACCATATCCCAAGACTCACACTCCACATTCCTAAGCACCTTGGAGAATATTAGGGTCCAACCTATCACTCTCATACTGGGTGACTTCAATTACTCCTCCCTTAACTGGGAAAACCACTCATGTACCAATACACATGCCCTATGGTTCCTGGAATCCATTAATTCCAATGCCCTGGACCAGCTCATTCTTACACCCACTAGAGGTGGAAACATCCTTGACCTGGTCATTACTAACATGGGCAACCATTGCTCTATACCAATAGTCAACTCCTCCCTGGTTAGATCCAACCACAAACTAATCACATTGGAAATTCACATCCTTCCCAACCCCACCTCCTGCAAAGGTAGCCACCATGAAAAACTTCTCCAAAGCTAACCTTGGGCTCCTAAAAAAAAGGTAGCTAACTTCACAGCACCCATGCAAATGGATAATACTTGCATGACCGCCAAATCATACACCAATGCACTGACAAAATTACAGTGGGTAAACAAGTGGAACCAAGGAACTGTAGAAAAACAACCACTTGAAGGCGGTGTCCAGTAACACAAGATACCAGGTGTCCTCAATAAAAATGTTTTAATGTAAAGCCAAAATCCACAGCAGCAACAAATACAATTAGCGAAAAGCAGCACAGCTACAAGAACAGAATGTTGGATAAGCGCTTTTGTCTGCTACCATAACAGACTTTATCAAATCTACTGCTGCCTTACACAGGTGTAGTTAAATAATCAGTACAATTAACACCTTAAAAAGTTTTAAAGACTTAGCACAATCAACATACAAATGGTAAAAAAGAAAAAGAAAAAAAATGTCATAACTTAGCAGCCCTCTCTATTAAAATTGGTTTTAAAGACAAACTGTCATTTAAGCCTGGTGGGTACCAGGCATTTAAATGAAGCTGCCATTTAAGCTCACTTTTATAAATATTGTTAGCCCAATTGCCACCTCTGGCTTTTTTCATCACCACTTCATGTATACCAAATTTGTAGCCAGAAAATGACCTACGATCCAGGCTTGATAGTTGTTGCTGAAGCACCTACCAAGTGGAGAAAACGCTGAGAGAAGAAAGGAGCCACTTTTGAGATTTTAAGTATTTTCTTCTGATTTATTTCTTAGAAAAACTCCATTGCCGCCTACTGTTCGGCATTTTCTTGCTTGCAAAAGTTGATATCCGTGTTAGAAACAGCATTTAGAACATACCTAGAGCCTGTTTATTGCATTTTTTGTGTTGCACTTAATTTAAAATCGTTTTTTCTTAAAATTGCATTTTACCTGCCTCTGACCTAGCACACACGTGTTGGGGTGATTTATTGCACTGTTCTGGCTAGTTTGCTACTTGTGTGTCTCTGCTATCCTTAAACAAAAACAAACAAAAAAATCTTGCTATTTTCCCACTTTCTATAATTGAAAAGAAAGTTCAGTTACAGAGTTGCTATCCTGAACTGTTTGTAAGTTTCTTGGAGGCCAGTGCTTACTTGGGCTAAAGGGAAGTCTCTGTGTTCACCAGTGGCAGTGGTTAGCACTGAGCAGCCTGCCTGTCCCTGTAGGAGTGGTTACTGCCTAGAAACTGTAGTTTTATTGGCCATTTTGGGTCAATTCCAAACTCCTTGATCTCTCTCTCTCTCTTAAAACACTGCAGCCGCGTGGTTTTGGCATCTTTCCAGGCTTGATAGTTGTTGCTGAAGCACCTACCAAGAGGAGAAAATGCTGAGAGAAGAAAGGAGCCACTTTTGAGATTTTAAGTATTTTCTTCTGATTTATTTCTTAGAAAAACGGCATTGCCACCTACTTTTTGGCATTTTCTTGCTTACAAAAGTTGATATCTGTGTTAGAAACAGTATTTAGAACATACCTAGAGCTTGCTTATTGCATTTTTTTGTGTTGCACTTAATTTAAAATAGTTTTTTCTTAAAATTGCATTTTACCTGCCTCTGACCTAGCACACACGTGTTGGGGTGATGTATTGCACTGTTCTGACTAGTTTGCTACTTGTGTGTCTCTGCTATCCTTAAACAAAAACAAAAAAACTAAAAAATCTTGAGATTTTCCCACTTTATATAATTTAGAAACAGTATTTAGATAATTATATAATTTAGAAACAGTATTTAGAACATACCTAGAGCCTGTCTATTGCATTTTTTGCATTGCACTTAATTTAGAATCGTTTTTTACTTAAAATTGCATTTTACCTGCCTCTGACCTAGCACACATGTGTTGGGGTGATTTATTGCACTGTTCTGATTAGTTTGCTACTTGTGTGTCTCTGCTATCCTTAAACAAAAACAAAAAAACAAATAATCTTGCTGTTTTCCCACTTTCTATAATTTAAAAGAAAGTTCAGTTACAGAGTTGCTGTTCTGAACTGTTTGTAAGTTTCTTGGAGGCCAGTGCTTACTTGGGCTAAAGGGACATTTCTGTGTTCACCAGTGGCAGTTTTTCAGCGTTTTCTTGCTTGCAAAAGTTGATATCTGTGTTAGAAACAATATTTAGAACATACCTAGAGTCGGTTTATTGCATTTTTTTGTGTTGCACTTAATTTAAAATAGTTTTTTCTTAAAATTGCATTTTACCTGCCTCTGACCTAGCACACACGTGTTGGGTGATTTATTGCACTGTTCTGACTAGTTTGCTACTTGTGTATCTCTGCTATCCTTAAACAAAAACAAAAAAACTAAAAAACGTGCTATTTTTCTACTTTCTATAATTGAAAAGAAAGTTCAGTTACAGAGTTGCTGTTCTGAACTGTTTGTAAGTTTCTTGGAGGCCAGTGCTTACTTGAGCTAAAGGGAAGTCTCTGTGTTCACCAGTGGCAGTGGTTAACACTGAGCAGCCTGCCTGTCCCTGTAGGAGTGGTTACTGCCAAACTCCTTGATCTCTCTCTCTTAAAACCCTGCAGCTGCGTGGTTTTGGCGTCTTTCCAGGCTTGATAGTTGTTGCTGAAGCACCTACCAAGAGGAGAAATGCTGAGAGAAGAAAGGAGCCACTTTTGAGATTTTAAGTATTTTCTTCTGATTTATTTCTTAGAAATCCTGCATTGCCGCCTACTTTTTGGCATTTTATTGCTTGCAAAAGTTGATATATGTGTTAGAAACAGTATTTAGAACATACCTAGAGCCTGTTTATTGCATTTATTGTGTTGCACTTAATTTAAAATAATTTTTTCGTAAAATTGCATTTTACCTGCCTCTGACCTAGCACACACGTGTTGGGGTGATTTATTTCACTGTTATGACTAGTTTGCTACTTGTGTGTCTCTGCTATCCTTAAACAAAAACAAAAAAACTAAAAAATCTTGCTATTTTCCCACTTTCTATAATTTAAAAGAAAGTTCAGTTACAGAGTTGCTGTTCTGAACTGTTTGTAAGTTTCTTGGAGACCAGTGCTTACTTGGGCTAAAGGGAAGTCTCTGTGTTCACCAGTGGCAGTGGTTAACACTGAGCAGCCTGCCTGTCCCTGTAGGAGTGGTTACTGCCTAGAAACTGTAGTTTTATTGGCCATTTTGGGTCAATTCCAAACTCCTTGATCTCTCTCTCTTAAAACCCTGCAACTCTCTTTTTGCACAGTCTTGCGCACAGAGCAGCGTCGGGCAGCACTGGTTAGCTGGGGTATACTATTTCCAGCTCCTCAATGTCTACTCTTCACTTTTTCCCTTAGAACTGTTCTAACTCTCAAAGTAAGCACTCTATTTTCCTTCTAAAGCCCTACTCAAACCCCAACACCCTTGCCCAACAGTTCCTAGAATTTATAAACTCAAACGCTATGGAACAACTGGTCACCACTCCCACAAGAGGGGACAACATATTGGACCTGGTCATCACCAACATGGGGACTCTATGTTCCACACCAGAGGTGAACCCCTCATTGGTAAGATCAGACCATAAACTAATCTCAGTGGACATCCATATCTGTCCCCACCCCTAGCCAAGGAAACCACTGTGAAAAATTTCTCAAAAGCAAACTTCACACTTCTCAAAACCGAGGTGGAATCCTTCAAAGCCTCCGGGCCAGAGGAAAATACTGCCCGAACTGCAGAATCCTTTACAAATGCATTCTATGAGCACCTACAGCAATGCATGGATCGTGCTATCCCAAATAAAACCAAGACTCACTCCTCAAAAAGCAGGAGACCTGTCTGGTGGACCCCGGCCATAAATAAGCTATACAACAGAAGGAGGCAGCTACTACATGATAGAGCAAAATCCCAAAAAGGGAAGGCATCTCTGATCAGTACTAGCAAGAAACTATGATCCCTCATAAAATCATCAAAGGCCAGCTTTGAAAGAAAAATTGAACAAGATGCTAAAGATAATCACAAGACCTTCTTTAGTTATGTCAGGAATCTGGGTGGCAACTCCCAGATATGCTCTGAGTTAGTGCAAAATGGCAAAAAATACACTGAACCCACAGACATTGCCAACATCGTGGCAGACAGGTTCAGTGCAAATTTCTCCCCTCCTTCCCCCCAAAAAGAGCAAATGTCTATCGCAACAGAATGTAGCCTCCCAGACATCACAGATGCACAGGTGAAAGCTGCCCTCTCCAAAGCAAAAAACACTGCATCAATGGGACTGGACGGTGTCCCGGGCTGCGTCTTACATGAGCTGCAAGAAGAACTGAATCCTCTCATAAAGTCGCTGTTCAAACTCAGCCTTACTACAGGATATGTACCCAAAGAATGGTGTACAGCAGCAGTGATCCCACTCCACAAAGGTGTTGCCACAACAGACCCCAGGAACTATCGCCCTATAAGCCTGACTAGTCTGGTCTGCAAAGCTATGGAGCGTATCATCATGGAACTCATAAACAAAGACATTGGGAACCTCCAGACACTGGACCCTACCCAATTCGGCTTTGTTAAGGGCGGATCTTGCCTCTTAAACCTAGTTGACTTCTTTGAAACAGGTACCAAGGCCATAGATGAGGGGAAGGTAGTCCACACAGCCTACCTGGACCTTGCAAAAGCCTTTGACACAATACCCCACTTGGGCATCATAAATAAGCTTACCAACTTAAATATCAACCCCTATGTCACAAGATGGGTTGCAAACTGGCTCAGGGATAGAACCCACATGGTCAGAATTGCAGGTGCCATATCAGACTCTAAACCAGTTACAAGTGGCGTCCCGCAAGGCTCAGTCCTGGGACCTCTCTCGTTCGATATATACTTCTCAGAGGTACAGGCTAACATGGGAGGACTATGGCTGACCAAGTTTGCAGATAACTGCTGTCTGGGAGCCATAATCAACTCTCCAGCTGACACAAGCATCCTCCAAAAGGATCTCACAGAGACGGATACCTGGTGTCAGAGCCACAGCCTCAAGCTAAATGCCAAAAAGTGCACAGTCATCCCCTTTGGGAAAAACAAAGTGCCCACAAATTACCACATAGGTGGTAATCCATTAAGTACAGAAGAAGTAATTAGGGATTTGGGGACCCAAGTAGATAATAATCTCTCCTTTGACAATCACGTTGCCAAAGTGGTTAGAAAGACCTTCTATATAGCCCACCTTATCAAGAAAGGGTTCACATCTAGATCAAGAGAGGTCATTGTGCCCCTCTACTCATCATTCATCAGGCCCATAATTGAATACAATGCCTCATTTGGGATGTACCTTACCCGACACTTGCAGCAACTGGAGAGACCCCAAAAGTACCTCACCAAGAGGACCACAGGCCTCAAACAGATGCCCTATGCAGTTCGACAAAAGAAACTCCAGCTCTACTCAGTTGCTTACCGCCTACTCAGAGGCGATCTATGCCTGACGTACAAAGCCATGTCTAACCCAGAATTAATGGACATGCTCCACCTCAGGAAATCCAAATCCCTTAGAGCTACACGTGCCAGGGACTTAAACCACAGCACAGCAATAAATAGGACATGCTGGAGGGACAGATTCATATCCCAGAGGCTCCCCTCACTCTGGAACAGAATCCCAATTAATGTTAGGCAGAGCCTCTCACTGACCCTCTTCAAGAGAAATCTTGATGAGTGGATGGGAGATCATAAGTTTACCCCTGGGATCTTTTCTGTGTCCCTGCTAGACAGAAGCACAGTAAACTAACCTTAAAGGGCTATCTTCTGTGACCTACTATACAGAGGCACAGTTAACTAATCTAAATGGGAGGCAAAAGCCTGGCTAGGCTTGTGAATGCCCTAGGGCGGATAGCCTAGTATCTACCTATGAACCTATCAACCTATATAAGGGAATGTCTATAAAGGGCATTGTTTGTGTTGTGAGTGTTAATGGCATACAAGTGTTCATACACCTTCTTCTTTAGGGCTCTTTCCATTTTACTTACATAATATGCTTTACAACCAGTGCAAATAGACAAATAAACTAGTCCTATGGTGTTACAATTACCCCCCACTAACCTAACTTTGTGGACTGGGTCCCCCAAAGTGATATCTTGTATGTTCAATACATAGGGGCAATAATTACACCTACCACATGGTTTGGTACTGTTATTGTTCCTCCTAGTAACAGGATGTTCTAACAAAGTTTTTAAATTATTACCCACATTAAAAGAAAATGTGGGACCCAAACCCAAGGCTTGAGTGAATTCATTATTACATTCCAAAATAACCCAGTTCTTACACAAGATGTCATCAACCTTATTCCCAAATGAACAAAATTGTATGGACATAGAATTCAGAAAATCCTGTGTATCCAACAATTGAAGGTCAGTCGAGGTGGTTTGTTCTACACTCACTTCAATGTTTCCTTGTCCTAACAGGGGTACAAATTTCTTACCCCAACCTTCCAACACCTCACTATTTATCTGTCGCAACATACAATCAGGGTACCCTCTTGCTTTAAACATCTGTGTCAACAATCCCAGTTCCCTTTTCAAGTTATCAAGGGTAGAGCAAATTCTTGCCCCCCTTATCATTTGTCCCCTAACCAAATTCCTCTTAACATGGTAGGGGTGTTGACTCTGGCATCTCAAAAAGCAGTTAGAATAGATGGCCTTACTATACACCCTGGATGAAAACTGCCTTAACTGGAGATCTCGGGTGATGGTAACATCCAAATAGTCTATAGTATATTCATCAAATGTGTGGGTAAATTTAAAATATGGACATACTTCATTAATATGTTCATTGAATTTATCCACAGTTGACCTGTCACATTTCCAAAGAATAAAAATGTTGTCAAGATAACGACCGTAAAAAAGCCACTCTTGTTTGAATCCAATATTAAAGATGTATTTTCTCTCCCACATGGCAATGACAATGTTTGCATAAATGGGGGCACAACTGGCCCCCATAGCCACACCCTTCACCTGCTTGAAATACTCATCCTCAAGTGAAATAAAGTTGTTGTGAAGGATCCATTCCATTAATTCCATAACAAAGTTGATCATTGTATTATTTAGTTTAGAATATGCCAATAAGGCTTCATGGAACAACTCCAAACCTTCCTCATGGGGGAGTGAACTAAATAAATCTACGATGTCAATCACTGAAAATCCACTAGTGTCAAAGAAAAACTGGGGCTTAATCCTAGTTAGAAAGTCTCAAGAGTCCTTGATAACTTGTGTAACTGAACCTAAAACATCCTTCACCAATATGTCAACAAACACCCAATGGGTACGTTGAACTGTTCTGGCCAACCACTTTGAGCCTATATTGGGGTGTGATCCACATTTTTGTGGACCTTTGGGATTCCAAAAGCTGTGGAAATGAGTGGGCAATCATTCTTCAAGAAATTCAAAATGTCCTCATTAATAATACCAGTGGCAGCTGGTGACTTCAAATTAAATGGGGGGCTGCAGGAGATAGCTGAATGGGTGGGGCCAATGGGAAGAGGTGTGGCCAACTAGAAAGGGGTGGGGCTATGCTCAAAACCACAACAACTGGAACTTTAATTAAATACGCTGCCCTGGGTGCCAAACCATCATTACGAGAGTCCAATCAAGACAAAATGAAGTGTAGAAGAAAAAATATTTCAATGCATTGGCTACATGACAACTTACTTAATATCTAGATGGAAACACAAAGGTTGTGAGGCATGAAAAAATAAATTGCTTTTTAAATACATTACTGTAATGCCAGTCAAAATCAAGTATAAAATAAAACAAGCAGCACTCAGCTCAAACCACTTCTCCTTGCACTGCAGTTCTAATTATAATTTATATTCAGCTTTATAAAATTACCAAGTAACATGCTGAAAGTTGCAATCTCTTGGATACCCCCAGTTGTAAAAATGTTTATTACCCAAAAATGGCCTGCTGCCTGACAACAACTATTTACTTGTTTCATGGGTAACACATGATCAAAGTAAAAAATGAACAGCAAACAACAAACAAGCTCAAGATAAATTGCTTAAAGGATTACTGCACAAGTTATGGACCACACATGATAGATTGGCATTCGATTTAGTTTACAGGTAAAGCCTGCAAAGATAACTGCAAGTCTCCAACAAATGTAATGAGCTTCTGAAAATACTGTAATCCTGTCCTCTATTTCAAATACTGTCATATGCATTTCAGTACCTAAGGCTTATACGTTATCTAGTTATGTAAATATTCTCTGCATGGCAACAATGAAAAGTCTTTCAATGTTGGTAATTCTTTAACAGTATGCTTATTAAAGCTTACTTGCATCTTATAATCTCCGACAAGCTTACCTGATGGTCAATAAAGCATTGTTACTTTAATACAGAGCAACAGGGCACTGCAACAGCATGCATTTTCTGAATAATAAGAAGCATAAATCAACAGTATAAAAATATGACAGAAAACCAGAACATTCTGCAAAATCAAGGACAGATGAAAAGCCATGGTCGTACTTGTGGTATACCTTGGATGGGGGAATACACTGCACACTTACACTGCATAACTGCTCCTTGCCGTGCTTGGACACATCCAGAGCCACTACAATGGGGAGTGGGGTGCAACAAGTAGGTCACAGTTTGAAAAGTCTCTGGCTGACAGTGATGGCTCTGACACTCATATCTCTCAACCTCAGAGCAAGAAATCTGGACAAAGCCATACATAGAAGTGGGACACAGGCCCAAAAATAAAGACAATGTTTAAATATTGCTCTTATAAACTTAGAAAGATAACAGAATAGCAGTAGGTCTTGCATTAGTATGAATTTTTGAAGGTAAGAAATCTGAAACTCAAATGTCTGTCATTATTTTCTAATGTCAGTCTTTAATGATTTGCTACTAATTTGCCAGAAAACCACAATTTTATGAAAAACAGACCAAAAATGTTATGCAAAAATATAAAATTGCCACACAATACAGCTGGGCACCTGTCACAGAAGGCACACCTTTTTAAAATTAGTACTGTTAACTCGAGCAGCTGACAAAATAAGATCATCTACATGCATTTCTGAAGTAAAAGTTATCTATAACTCTGATCATTACAGTTATTTATAATTGTAAACCCTCCACATTTTCTTCCAAAATTGCCATTTTGCAGAGGGATTATTAGGGGGAGAGCAACATTTTGAGCCAAAATTGGGAACAATTGAGAGGTTTGGATATTCCGAATTCTATAAAGTGATTTATTTGCAAGTACCTCTCAAACTCTTAATGCAGGAAATCTGGACAAGGCCAAATATAGTGGGGGAACATGCAAACAGTACTAAAAATTGCTCTTGTATAAACTTAAGACAGTTGATAGAATAACAGGTCTTGCTTTAGCATGCATTTTTCTGAAGGTTATGACGTCTGAAACTTAATGTCTGTCATTATTTAGTGACTTCATTCCTAAATGACTTGGCAGAAAACCACAAACTTTATGAGTAACAAACCAAAAATAAGAAGCAAAAATCTATTCATTCTGCAAAATTCTGGACAGTTGAGAGGTATAGTTCAGCCAGGGCTGTCTGAGTTTGCTGCCCCCCCCCTCACAAAATCATGGTCGAATGGAGCGTCTCCCCTGCAGCCATTCCAATGTTCCATTCCTTGGGTATTTTGCCCCATTTGCCATAAACACTGTAATGTGCATACTCCTTTACTTCTGCGATGATATGGATTTCATTTGAAAGTTTTATTTTATATTTTACAGCATAAACCCTAATAGATATCTGCTAAACAAAGCAACGCAGTCTCACAATGAAAATAGACTTAGCATTAAAACTTCTCTGCCCTTGAAACTCACATTCATTGAAACAGCTTTGAAACCCACATTCAAAGAAAATACATTTTGCCAGTGGCAGATAAAGATTAATTCTGGGATGTTTTCAAATCATAGACCCCTTGAACACTAAACATACACATGCTCTTTGATACACCTTCCTGACTGTATTGAATTATATTCCTTGTACAATACAGTACAGTTGAACTGCCCAAATCAGAAAGTTTCCATCATAAAAGTCTACTCAAACTTCAACAGTCCACGAGTATCAGTAAATATGCACGATCTCTGAAGAAGTAAAAGCCATCTAAATAATTCCACATTAAAGAAATCTGTTAACAAATGAAGAGGTTACTGCTAGAAAACAACTTTATATGTCATTGTTTCATCTACAAATAAAGTGCCTGTTGCCCTTGAGGAATAAATTGCTTATGTTGTATTAAAAAAATATAATGCTAGTAATATTGCAATAGGGAATGGATGGCAAACCGATAACCGGTTCATAGTGACTAGGTATCTTTGCCCAAGAAGACTGCAGCATCCACCCCCTTTACAACAGAGTACAGTATCAGCAATGGATCTACCTACAATGGGAGTAGAACCCACAGCCTTCTGCATCAAAAGGAAGTACACTACCTGTTGTGCTATTTACAATATAAACAGACCTGGCATAAGCAGCACTAAACTTTTGTTCCCCTGCAGATCTCAGCTCCTTGTAAAAGATATTCGACACTCAGTTGCATCTCTGAACTTTGCAGCACAAGAAATCTTGACAAAGCCAAAATTTATTTGGGGGTGAGACAAAAGCCCAAAAAACAGGGACACATTTTAAACATTGCTTGTATAATGTTGGAAAGTTGCTAGAATAAAATGCTATATTACCACCATACATTTGACTGCCAAGTATTGAACCCAGGTCCCTGTGCAAAACAGCCAGAGCGACATACCACTATGCCAAATTATCTATTTTTATGAAAGAAAGGAAGACTGAAACTTAAATGGCTACCATTTAGTGAATTCAGTTCTCATCATAGCTGTCAACATCTTAGCACAAAACAACCGAACAAAGCCAATAATGGGGGAATACAGCCCTCAAACATATTCAGTGAGTTCAGTTATCACCATAGCTCTCAACCTTGGCACAAAAATCCTGGACGAAGCCAATAATGGGGGAATGCAGTCCAAAAAACAGGGACAAATATCCACTGAGGACATCAGAGCAAACCCACACAAACACAGGAAGGGCATGCAGACTCCACACAGAAGGCCCCCCCCAGCCAAGAGTCAAACTAGACAACCCATAGTTGTCAGACAACACTGCTCCACTGCACCACTGTCTGTTTTAAATAACAAAAATACAGAAACCACAGATGTTATGAGGAACAGAAGGAATATGAGGCAAAAATCTGCAAATGTTTTAGAAATGGTGGTTTGTAGGGAATTCAGGCTCTTGTCACTTGGGCCCAAGGTACAGGATTCAAACCTTATTCTCTACCCTCCACCATGAAGCAACAGGGGCATTACACACACACACAAATCTGCACATTTTGGAGGACTGCAAGATGAACATTTGGAGGACTGCAAGATGAACTAACAACATCTTTGTATCCTGAGAGCCAGCCAGTTTAAACCTACATAAACACAATTAATTATAAACAAATAGGTCAATTAATTTTTCACTAGTTAAATGACTACTCTGTACATACCTACATACAAATGATCCTAGGGTTATGTAACTAGCAGCTCTTTCAGTATACACTACCTCCTTCATTCTAGCTAAGGCTATAATATAACTACTGCTATTTATAAACTCTAAATAAGTGATATTACTTTCCTAACATTATATCCAAAAATGCATTCCATTTTTTGTTGCACCCTTCATGAAGACTTTTTGCAAGTCCTGTATTCCTCATTATCTAACCACTGTTACTATTTATATATTTTTCTGAAACTAAGTCATTATCTGTATTCTTAATTACAAACTCTTCTTTTTCATTTGTCTTCTTATTCGTTATTATCCTCTATCATTTATTCAAATAGCTACCTCACTACAATGATCACATCATCTCGGTACCATGGTAGGTTACACCTACAGTCTGCAGCATTTCGTGAACAAAGGTTGCCACCCTTACTGTCATTCTGGAGGAAAGAATAGACCCCTTAATGCAGAACCTTGTTGTTACTTTTTGTTTCTTTGTGCTAACATGAAACTTGTCATTATAGCAATGCTTCATAACTGCTGACAGAATTAGTTTACAACGCATGAGTAAGCCTTGTCTAAGGCAGACTACTCAAGTCTTTCTAATCAAATTTAATGGGTTGGCACTCTGCTCTACCTTCAGGCTCTTTAGCAAGGTTCATATAAGTGGAATGAATTTCTTACTGTTTAAACTCAATTAACTTTCTGACACATCCAGGAATAGCTTTGAATATTTCCTGCTCCTCACAGACATGCGTGCGTGCGTGCACACACACACAGACACACACACAGACAGACAGACACACACACACACACACACACACACACACACACACACAGACACACACACAGACAGACAGACACACACACACACACACACACACACACACACACACACACCTGTTTCCCGATCGTACACCCTACCTGTCTCAGCCATCATGCATCCTGTACTCGGTCCATCCTGCAGCTTCTCACTCTGGCATGCAACAAATCCATCCTGCAGCTCCCTGATCTTGGTCCTCCATGCTGGCATGATCTGCAACTCCCATCCTAGCCTGCGCATACTCTCCCGCGAGATGTGAGGAGGCTGGAGCCTCCTGCTATTGGTCCAGACTGCGGGCGATGCAGTCTGGTGACCATCTGGTTTGTGCGGTCATCACCGCACAGATCTCTGGGTTGGAAGGGATGAGTTTACTCCCTTCCCTATCCAGACTGCCTATCTGAGCAGTCTGGAGCTCAGGAATGCCTGAGCATGCGTGCTTGGTGTTCTGGTCTGCCTAACACAGCAGCCAGGAACTAAGCACGCATGCGTGCAGTCCGAGATTTTTTTATTTTTATTATTTTCATGTTTTATATGTTCTATTTTTATTTTTTTACGGGGACTGCGAGACTGAGGACTTTATTTCACAGGTGGGGGGGGGCTGCAGTCCCGCAGTCTATAACACGAGCCACCCCTGAATAATACCCTGATATAAACTGTCTTCTAAAAACAGCTGTAATATCCTGTGTGATATGTGAATTTCATTTAAAGAAGCAGAGGTATATCTCTCTGTGTCACATAAAATGTTCATGATGTCGTTAACATAATCCATTCTCTCAGCCAATACAACCCCACCCCCCTTATCCGGCTTCATAATTCGTATTTCGTCAGATATTCTGAGGCTGTTGAGTAACCCCATCTCAGTGTTAGTCAAATTAAAATAATTATTCCTATGTTTCTTATATTCATAGGAGATATCTCTCATACAAATTTTTTCATAGTAGGCCAATGTGATGTGTAAAGGAGGGTTGTACAAACTCTTTTTCTTAAACCTTGAATAATCACAAACCTGCTCCCTTTTATCTTTGAAAAGAAGTTGAAAATTGAGTTTCCTGATATAAAGTTTAAGTTTAAAATCAATACGTACCTTAGAAATATCAGGTTTTCCAGCTGGAACAAATTTGAACCCCTTCTCAAGTAAGGAGAAATAGTCCTCTGTTATTATCCTATTTGTATAGTTAAAAATATTGAACCTGTTCAAACTAAGTAGTTTACCACCAAAACTAGAAATAATACCTTGTGGTTGTGCACCTTGTTCAAAAAGATCTAGAACCTGTTCTGATTCCGGGTCTTCCAGAAGTTCTTCCTCCCCCACTGAGTTTGACCCCTGGGGGTAACATGTTGCCCCCATAAAAAACCTTGCCTGTTCCTGTTTTGGTTGAATATCCACTCAGACCTACTTAATGGGGGGTAATCCTGCCCAAACACTTCTTCTACCTCGACATCAAAAAAATCATCTTGCAAGTTTTCATCGGCCCTCCTCTGGTCATAACCAGGTGGTTCAGGGTCCTGTTCATCTATCCTCTCCTGATCATTACTCATATTTAACCCATAATAATTTTTATGGAAGGGGTAAGCTTCCTTATACTTGTACTCTATTTCATCTCTTTTTAATTTTTT
Source organism: Protopterus annectens (assembly GCF_019279795.1). Classification (NCBI taxonomy): domain Eukaryota; kingdom Metazoa; phylum Chordata; order Ceratodontiformes; family Protopteridae; genus Protopterus; species Protopterus annectens. Next base: position 1,415,671,790 of record NC_056732.1, on the reverse strand, counting down.
CATCTTC